>NW_026282862.1:0-7459 GCF_023373465.1 Oncorhynchus keta
ACTGCATCCAATTTATTGAGTAGGGTATTGGAGGCTAATTTGTAAATTACATCGTCGAGGATTGGTAGGATGGTCAGTTTTACAGGGGTATGTTTGGCAGCATGAGTGAAGGGATGCTTTGTTGCGTAAATAGGAAGCCAATTCTAAATTTAACTTTGGATTGAGATGTTTTATGATTCTGGAAGGAGAGTTTACAGTCGAACCAGACATCTAGGTATTTGTAGTTGTAATTTACACGGTTGTTCCGGTTCCGGTTGGAGCGAGCGGTCGCATTCGCACTTCGCTCTGCAGGTTGTATAACTTTTTCATTACATTTCATTATAGTACAACGGTTGATTTGTCTAATCTTAGCAATTCTTCTTAGCTAGCTACATAGCCGTCTCTGTATCAGAGATAATTGCATAATTATCGTATTTCGTCGCCCTAACGTAGCCTTCACTGCTATTCGCCCAGGAGCTAGCAAACGCTAGCTAACGCACACAGATTAGCATCACTGTAGTGCTATTCACTCCAACTGTACGACTTGATTAGTTTACTGTTAGCTAGCTACATAATCTTAGCCATTCTTCTTAGCTAGCTACATAGCCGTCCTTGTATCAGAGATAATTGCATTAATTATCGTATTTCGTATTTCGTCGCCCTAACGTAGCCTTCACTGCTATTCGCCCAGGAGCTAGCAACGCTAGCTAACGCACACAGATTAGCATCACTGTAGTGCTATTCACTCAACTGTACGACTTGATTAGTTCAGTGTTAGCTAGCTACATAGCTGTCTTTGTTTCCAAGATAATTGTGTAGTTTAGTGTGTGTAGCCTTGGAGTGATTATCTTAATTCACTGAGGTTCGCTAGCCAGCTATTTGTCGTCCTTAACGTAGGAGACTCTGCTAGCTAGCCAACAGCTAACAGCTAGCCAACGTCTACTGAATAGAACCCAACAACCCGGTCGCATTCACAGGTAGTATCACATTTTCATTTCATTACAGTACAACGGTTTGATTTGTTTGATCGTAGCTAGCTACATAGCTAGCTACATAGCCGTCTTTGTTTCAAAGATAATTGTGTAGTCTAGACCGATTTCCTAGGTTAGCTAGCCAGCTATTGTCGTTCTTTTAACTCAACGTAACGTAAACAACACTGCTAGCTAGCCAGCTAGCCCCGAACAGCAGCACTGTAGAAATTATTACACTCAACGGAACGACTTGATTAGTGTAGTGTCAACAACGCAGCTACTGCCAGCTAGCCTACTTTAGCAGTACTGTATCATTTTAATCATTTTAGTCAATAAGATTCTTGCTACGTAAGCTTAACTTTCTGAACATTCGAGACGTGTAGTCCGCTTGTCATTCCAATTTCCTTGCATTAGCGTAGCCTTTTCTGTAGCCTGTCAACTATGTGTCTGTCTATCCCTGTTCTCTCCCTCTCTGCACAGACCATACAAACGCTCCACACCGCGTGGCCGCGACCACCCTAACCTGGTGGTCCCAGCGCTACGACCCACGTGGAGTTCCAGGTCTCTGGTAGCCTCTGGAACTGCCAATCTGCGGCCAACAAGGCAGAGTTCATCTCAGCCTATGCCTCCCTCCAGTCCCTTGACTTCTTGGCACTGACGGAAACATGGATCACCACAGATAACACTGCTACTCCTACTGCTCTCTCCTCGTCCGCCCACGTGTTCTCGCACACCCCGAGAGCTTCTGGTCAGCGGGGTGGTGGCACCGGGATCCTCATCTCTCCCAAGTGGTCTTTCTCTCTTTCTCCCCTTACCCATCTGTCTATTGCCTCCTTTGAATTCCATGCTGTCACAGTTACCAGCCCTTTCAAGCTTAACATCCTTATCATTTATCGCCCTCCAGGTTCCCTCGGAGAGTTCATCAATGAGCTTGATGCCTTGATAAGCTCCTTTCCTGAGGACGGCTCACCTCTCACAGTTCTGGGCGACTTTAACCTCCCCACGTCTACCTTTGACTCATTCCTCTCTGCCTCCTTCTTTCCACTCCTCTCCTCTTTTGACCTCACCCTCTCACCTTCCCCCTACTCACAAGGCAGGCAATACGCTTGACCTCATCTTTACTAGATGCTGTTCTTCCACTAACCTCATTGCAACTCCCTCCAAGTCTCCGACCACTACCTTGTATCCTTTTCCCTCTCGCTCTCATCCAACACTTCCCCACTGCCCCTACTCGGATGGTATCGCGCCGTCCCAACCTTCGCTCTCTCTCCCCCGCTACTCTCTCCTCTTCCATCCTATCTTCTCTTCCCTCTGCTCAAACTTTCTCCAACCTATCTCCTGATTCTGCCTCCTCAACCCTCCTCTCCTCCCTTACTGCATCCTTTGACTCCCTATGTCCCCTATCCTCCAGGCCGGCTCGGTCCTCCCCTCCCCCGCTCCCGTGGCTCGACGACTCATTGCGAGCTCACAGAACAGGGCTCCGGGCAGCCGGCGGAAATGGAGGAAACTCGCCTCCCTGCGGACCTGGCATCCTTTCACTCCCTCCTCTCTACATTTTCCTCCTCTGTCTCTGCTGCTAAAGCCACTTTCTACCACTCTAAATTCCAAGCATCTGCCTCTAACCCTAGGAAGCTCTTTGCCACCTTCTCCTCCCTCCTGAATCCTCCCCCTCCCTCCTCCCTCTCTGCAGATGACTTCGTCAACCATTTTGAAAAGAAGGTCGATGACATCCGATCCTCGTTTGCTAAGTCAAACGACACTGCTGGTTCTGCCCACACTGCCCTACCCTATGCTCTGACCTCTTTCTCCCCTCTCTCTCCAGATGAAATCTCGCGTCTTGTGACGGCCGGCCGCCCAACAACCTGCCCGCTTGACCCTATCCCCTCCTCTCTTCTCCAGACCATTTCCGGAGACCTTCTCCCTTACCTCACCTCGCTCATCAACTCATCCCTGACCGCTGGCTACGTCCCTCCCGTCTTCAAGAGAGCGAGAGTTGCACCCCTTCTGAAAAAACCTACACTCGATCCCTCCGATGTCAACAACTACAGACCAGTATCCCTTCTCTCTTTTCTCTCCAAAACTCTTGAGCGTGCCGTCCTTGGCCAGCTCTACCGCTATCTCTCTCAGAATGACCTTCTTGATCCAAATCAGTCAGGTTTCAAGACTAGTCATTCAACTGAGACTGCTCTTCTCTGTATCACGGAGGCGCTCCGCACTGCTAAAGCTAACTCTCTCTCCTCTGCTCTCATCCTTCTAGACCTATCGGCTGCCTTCGATACTGTGAACCATCAGATCCTCCTCTCCACCCTCTCCGAGTTGGGCATCTCCGGCGCGGCCCACGCTTGGATTGCGTCCTACCTGACAGGTCGCTCCTACCAGGTGGCGTGGCGAGAATCTGTCTCCCTCACCACGCGCTCTCACCACTGGTGTCCCCCAGGGCTCTGTTCTAGGCCCTCTCTTATTCTCGCTATACACCAAGTCACTTGGCTCTGTCATAACCTCACATGGTCTCTCCTATCATTGCTATGCAGACGACACACAATTAATCTTCTCCTTTCCCCCTTCTGATGACCAGGTGGCGAATCGCATCTCTGCATGTCTGGCAGACATATCAGTGTGGATGACGGATCACCACCTCAAGCTGAACCTCAGCAAGACGGAGCTCCTCTTCCTCCCGGGGAAGGACTGCCCGTTCCATGATCTCGCCATCACGGTTGACAACTCCATTGTGTCCTCCTCCCAGAGCGCTAAGAACCTTGGCGTGATCCTGGACAACACCCTGACGTTCTCAACTAACATCAAGGCGGTGTCCCGTTCCTGTAGGTTCATGCTCTACAACATCCGCAGAGTACGACCCTGCCTCACACAGGAAGCGGCGCAGGTCCTAATCCAGGCACTTGTCATCTCCCGTCTTGATTACTGCAACTCGCTGTTGGCTGGGCTCCCTGCCTGTGCCATTAAACCCCTACAACTCATCCAGAACGCCGCAGCCCGTCTGGTGTTCAACCTTCCCAAGTTCTCTCACGTCACCCCGCTCCTCCGCTCTCTCCACTGGCTTCCAGTTGAAGCTCGCATCCGCTACAAGACCATGGTGCTCGCCTACGGAGCTGTGAGGGAACGGCACCTCAGTACCTCCAGGCTCTGATCAGGCCCTACACCCAAACAAGGGCACTGCGTTCATCCACCTCTGGCCTGCTCGCCTCCCTACCACTGAGGAAGTACAGTTCCCGCTCAGCCCAGTCAAAACTGTTCGCTGCTCTGGCCCCCCAATGGTGGAACAAACTCCCTCACGACGCCAGGACAGCGGAGTCAATCACCACCTTCCGGAGACACCTGAAACCCCACCTCTTCAAGGAATACCTAGGATAGGGTAAGTAAGGGTAAGTAATCCTTCTCACCCCCCCCCCCTTCTCCCCCCCCAACAAGATTTAGATGCAAGTGGCTGTTCCACTGGTTGTCATAAGGTGTATGCACCAATTTGTGTCGCTCTGGATAAGAGCGGCCTGCTAAATGACTTAAATGTAAATGTAGTTGTCCACATATTCTAAGTCAGAGCCGTCCAGAGTAGTGATGTTGGACAGGCGGGCATGTGCAGGCAGCGATCGGTTGAAGAGCATGCATTTAGTTTTACTTGTATTTAAGAGCAATTGGAGGCCACGGAAGGAGAGTTGTATGGCATTGAAGCTCGCCTGGAGTGTTGTTAACACAGTGTCCAAAGAAGGGCCAGAAGTATACAGAATGGTGTCGTATGTGTAGAGGTGGATCAGAGACTCCATCAGCTAGCCAACATCATTGATGTATACAGAGAAGAGAGTCGGTCCAAGAATTGAACCCTGTGGCACCCCCATAGAGGCTGTCAGAGGCCCGGACAACAGACCCTCTGATTTGACACACTGAACTCTATCAGAGAAGTAGTTGGTGAACCAGGCGAGGCAATCATTTGAGAAACCAAGGCTGTCGAGTCTGCCGATGAGGATGTGGTGATTGACAGAGTCGAAAGCCTTGGCCATGTCAATGAATACGGCTGCACAGTATTGTTTCTTAACGATGGCGGTTAAGATATTGTTTAGTACCTTGAGCGTGGCTGAGGTGCACCCGTAATTGCACAGTGGAGAAGGTACGGTGGAATTCGAAATGGTCAGTGATCTGTTTATTAACTTGGCTTTCGAAGACTTTAGATAGGCAGGGCAGGATGGATATCGGTCTGTAACAGTTTGGGTCTCGGGTGTCACCCCCTTTGAAGAGGGGGATGACCGCAGCAGCTTTCCAATCTTTAGGGATCTCGGACGATATGAAAGAGAGGTTGAACAGGCTGGTAATATGGGTTGCAATAATAGTTTTAGAAAGACAGGGTCCAGATTATCTAGCCCAGCTGATTTGTACGGGTCCAGGTTTTGCAACTCTTTCAGAACATCTGCTGTCTGGATTTGGGTGAGCGAGAAGCTGGGGAGGCTTGGGCGAGTAGCTGCGGGGGAGGCGGAGCTGTTGGCTGGGGTTGGAGTAGCCAGGAGGAAGGCATGGCCAGCCGTTGAGAAATGCTTGTTGAAATTTTCGATTATCATGGATTTATCAGTGGTGACCGTGTTACCTAGCCTCAGTGCAGTGGGCAGCTGGGAGGAGGTGCTCTTGTTCTCCATGGACTTTTTGGAGTTAGAGCGACAGGATGCTAATTTCTGCTTGAAAAAGCTAGCCTTTGCTTTCCTGACTGACTGTATTGTTCCTGACTTCCTGAACAGTTGCATATCGTGGGACTATTCTAATCTATGGCAGTCCGCCACAGGATGTTTTTGTGCTGGTCAAGGGCAGTCATGTCTGAGTGAACCAAGGGCTATATCTGTTCTTAGTTCTGCAGTTTGTGAACGGGGCATGCTTATCTAAGATGATGAGGAAATTACTTTTAAAGAATGACCAGGCATCCTCGACTGACGGGATGAGGTCAATATACTTCCAGGATACCCGGCCAGGTCGATTAGAAAGGCCTGCTCGCAGAAGTGTTTTAGGGAGCGTTTGACAGTGATGAGGGGTGGTCGCTTTGACCGCGGATACAGGCAATGAGACAGTGATCGCTGAGATCCTGATTGAAAACAGCAGAGGTGTATTTGGAGGGAAAGTTGGTCAGATAATGTCTATGAGGGTGCCCATGTTTACGGATTTAGGGTTGTACCCTGGTGAGTTCCTTGATGATTTGTGTGAGATTGAGGGCATCGCTTTAGATTGTAGGACTGCCGGGGGGCAGACGGCAACAATGAGAGACTTATTTCTGGAGAGGGTCATTTTTAACCTGTTGTAACTGTTGTGTGGTATGCACCTCTAACGTTGGTTGCGGACCAACATAATACCTTAGAAAAAGAAGATTAGAACATCTTCAGAGATTGTATTATTGTACCAGTGTTGAATATCCAAACTAAAAATAGCTAACTAGCTGTTTTATTGAGATAAGAATTATTTAAGGTAAAAAATGTGTTGCTTTGTTTGTCGCTGATACTGACGTTGTATTGCCGATATTAGCGGACACGTTAGCTAACAAATTAGCTATCTACCTAACTATCTAACTAGCTAATGTTAGGTCACAGACAACTTGTCTAACTACCTAGCTAGTTTGTTAGTTATCTAGCTAGCTAGGCCTGGTTTCCCAAAAGCATCTTAAGGCTAAATTCACTGTTAGAACCTTTGTTGCATCATCGTTAGATCTTCGAGCTGTTTCCTCATAACCATCGTTGGTGGAGATCTGTGTTTAAAGTGATGCTAAAGATGCTAATGGTGAGTTATTTAGGACTGCCTCAGACCACTACAGTACACGTTAGCTAGATTTTTTTGCCCAGCCGTATCACTTTAAACACACAAGATCTCCACCAAACTTCAGAATGAATGTGACAGTAGCTATATATCCATTAACTTGTCCAGTACATTTTTTGTAGACACTTATAACATTGAATAACATTAGGGTGCGTTTACAATTTTTTTTTTAATGACAGCGTAGAATGTAGTGGCTGAAGAGTCAATAATAAATTCTATGCAAATTGCTCATTAATACATTGGCAACAGCATATATGCCCTCCAACCAACCAATCTGTTTCATGTCACAGGTAGCCGCTGAAAGCCAGCATGGATAGAATGCATAATTTACAAATATTTGCCATGTTCCCAATAATTCTCATGGGCCAATGTATTGCCACTGATCTAGCGCATCCATGAGCATAAACAATCAGCTGCCTAGGCTAGTTCGTGCAGTCGTGAAACTGGCACTCCTGTAGACCCGAAATTACTGGATGGTGAAAATTGCAACCAGAAAAACATGGCGGATCAATTAAAGCATTCTTGACTGTCAGGACAATCTTTGTCCTGCAAAGAAAAGGTTTTATGGTAGGCATTTAGAATTAAATATAGAGTGGAGCTTACGTGATGACATTATGACGTCTTCAAAAGTATTCAGCAATCACAATTAATAGGAAAACACCATTTCCATCATCATTTGTACAAATGTTGGATACAAATGTTTTAGAACATGT
>NW_026282863.1:2500-5505 GCF_023373465.1 Oncorhynchus keta
GCACTATATAGGTAATACGGCACCATTTCAGACACAGACATACAGAACACATGGTTTTAAAGTCATTCCAATGGTTCATTGCTCTATATTCTAATTTACTCAGATGAATGATAGGCTATGAAATACACGCAGTATATTCTCCAAGGAGTTATTTTATTTGAAGGAGTTTTTAAGATAACAAGTTCCACAAGGAGGGAGACTGGGTGGTAAATGAAGGTAGTAGAGAGGGGAGGGAGGGAGAAGGAAGAGAGAGAGAGAGAGAGAGAGAGAGAGAGGGAGAGAGAGAGGGAGAGACAGAGGAGGGAGAAAGACAGGAAAGAGAGACAGAGAGAGTGAGAAAAAGAAGAGAGAGGGAGAGAGGGAGAGAGAGAGGAGAGAGAGAGAAGAGAGAGAGACAGGGGAGGGGAGAAGGGAGAGAGAGGGGGGGAAGAGGGAGAGAAGGAGAAGGAAAAGGAGAAGAGAAGCGAGAAGAGAGATAGGGGGGATAAGAGAGAGAGAGAGAGGGAGAGAGAGGAGAGAGAGAGAGGAGAGAGAGGGGGAGAGAGAGAGAGAGAGACAGAGACAGGGAGAGAGAGGAGAGAGAGAGAGAGAGAGACAGAGGGGAGAGAGAGAGAGAGAGGAGAGGGAGAGAGAGAGAGACAGAGGGAGAGAGAGAGAGAGAGAGAGAGAGAGAGGGAGAGGGAGAGAGAGAGAGAGGGGAGAGGGAGGGCAGACAGAGGGAGAGAGAGAGAGAGAGAGAGAGAGATAAACCTAACCATCCATTCAGTTAACAAAATACAATAGTTCTGTTTGCTAAATAAGAATAATGTGTGTCTATTTAAATACATATTTCCACGTTTCTAACAAGGAGAACACAAATAGATAGATACCATGTACAACTTCTTGGCACAAATCTAGATGACCAGCCGCTGTGATTTGGCAGCTAATGGCATAATACCTGGCAGCCCAAGCAGTCACAACCCAGTGTACCTACAGGAGTTTACTTTATTCATTTATCACTTTATTCATTTATCCACCTCCATGGATTTACAGTTGAGAAGCCTGGGGAATTCAAGCTGAAACTGTCACAGCAAAACAGTGTCACTGCCGACCAATTTAATGTTGATGTAAGGCTGGTCCTCAAGCATAGCCGTGGGTAGGAATTCTGAAAGGTGGGGGGGTGGGAGAGGAGAGGGAGAGGAGAGGGAGAGGAGGGGAGAGGGAGGAGGAGAGGGAGGAGGAGGAGAGGAGAGAGGGAGATGGGAGAGAGAGGAGAGGAGGAGAGGAGGAGGGGAGGGAGGAGGGAGGGGAGGAGAGGAGAGGGAGAGGAGGGAGGGGAGAGAGGAGAGGAGAGGAGAGGAGAGGAGAGAGGAAGGGAGGGAGGAGAGGGAGAGGAAGAGGGAGAGGAAGGGAGGAAGTAGGAGTTCTGAAGGTGTTGTACCCAAGAGGAGGAGAGAGGGGAGAGGGAGGGGGGAGAGGAAGGAGGGGAGGGAGAGGAGAGGAGAGGAGAGGAGGAAGTAGGAGTTCTGAAGGTGTTGTAGTACCCCCTGACAATCTAGTAAAAATATAATAAATATGAAAAATAATGAACTTTTTTAAAACAAAGATATGTCCACGAATGAATGCACTGAAGGCCTGTATGACAGTTATACACTGGTTGCAGAGGCACAAAGAAATCATGTTTAATTTGTCACATGAGCCAAATATAAGTGTAGACATTACCTTGAACTTCCCAGCGACGCAGTCTCAATATTATAATTCAATGAATGATAGTAACACACAAGAGGAATAAATGAAAAAGAAGAATTAAGATATATACAGGGAGGACCGGATCAATGTGCAGGGAACGAGGTAGAAGGCAGGGTAAAGGGAGACGAGGCGTCAGGATGGATAATAATAAGGTATCTGAAGGCAATGTGTGTGTGTGTGTAGTGTAGTAGTGTGTGTGTGTGTAATATGTGTGTGTGTGTGTGTGTGTGTGTGTGCATGTGTATGTGTGTGTATGTGATAGGTGTGGGTGGGTGGTGTGTGAGGGACTGTGCACATATCAGGAGCTGTTCCTGGAGAGAGACCCTCCTGTAGGTTTAACCCAACCCTGTTCCTGGAGAGACCCTCCTGTAGGTTTTAACTCCAACCCTGTTTCTGGAGAGGACCCTCCTGTGGTTTTAACCAACCCTGTTCCTGGAGAGAGACCCCTCCTGTAGGGTTTTAACTCCAACCCCTGTTCCTGGAGAGAAACCCTCTGGTTTTAACTCCAACCCTGTCCCTGAAGAGACCCTCCTGTAGGTTTTAACTCCAACCCTGTTCCTGGAGAGAGACCCTCCCTGTGAAGGTTTCAACTCCAACCCTGTTCCTGGAGAGAGACCCTCCTGTAGGTTTTAACTCAACCCTGTTCCTGGAGAGAGACCCTCCTGTAGGTTTTAACTCCAACCTTGTTCCTGGAGGAGAGACCCTCCTGTAGGTTTTAACCCAGCCCTGTTCCTGGAGAGAGACCCTCCTGTGAGTTTTTGCTCAACCTTGTTCCTGGAGAGAGACCCTCCTGGAGGTTTTAACTCCAACCCTGTTCCTGGAGAGAGACCCTCCTGGAGGTTTTAACTCCAACCTTGTTCCTGGAGAGAGACCCTCCTGGAGGTTTTAACTCCAACTCAGTTGTAACTAACCTGATTGACTTAATAGATTAGAAACAATCTAATTATTGAGTCAAGTGCACTAAATTATGGTCTGAGTGGCGTACAGGAGAGACTTCCTGTGGTTTTTTGGTCTCCAACCCTGTTCCTGAGCAAAACCTACAGGACAGAGCTCTCAGGAACAGGGTTGAGTGTAAACCTACAGGAGGGTCTCTCAGGGACAGGGTTGGAGTTAAACGTACAGGACAGCAGCTCTCCAGGGACAGGGTTGGAGAGCCCTGGTAGCGTGTATGATGTGTTTGTATATAGTCTTGTGAGTCCAATAGAGGGTCAGTGAAGATAGTCCGGTTAACCATTTATTTAACTTATTTAGCAGTCTGATGGCTGTTACCAGTCTGA
>NW_026282864.1:0-4742 GCF_023373465.1 Oncorhynchus keta
TCTTACCAGAAAGATGTTTGTTTCTGTCGGCGCGATGCGTGGAGAAACCATCTGGCTGCACCGACTCCGATAGCGTCTCTCCAGTGAGCCATGTTTCCGTGAAGCAAAGAACGTTACAGTCTCTGATGTCCCTCTGGAATGCTACCCTTGCTCGGATTTCATCAACCTTGTTGTCAAGAGACTGGACATTGGCAAGAAGTATACTGGGGAGTGGTGCACGATGAGCCCGTCTCCGGAGTCTGACCAGAAGACCGCTACGTTTCCCTCTTTTACGAAGTCGTTTTTTTGGGTCGCCGGCTGGGATCCATTCCATTGTCCTGGGTGAAAGGCAGAACACAGGATCCGCTTCGCGAAAGTCATATTCCCGGTCGTACTGATGGTGAGTTGACGCTGCTCTTGTATTCAGTAGTTCTTCGCGACTGTATGTAATGAAACCGAAGATGACCTGGGGTACTAATGTAAGAAATAACATGTAAAAAAACAAAAAACTGCATAGTTTCCTAGGAACGCGAAGCGAGGCGGCCATCTCTGTCGGCGCCGTAACATGCCTGTTACGCAAATGCTGTAAGAAGCAAAGGTACGTTGCTAGCTAGCATTAAACTTATCTTAGAAAAAACAATCAATCAATCATATTCACTAGTTATCACATGGTTGATGATATTACTAGTTTATCTAGCGTGTCCTGCGTTGCATATAATCGATGCTGTGGGCATTCATGAAAAAGGACTGTCGTTGCTCCAATGTGTGCCTAACCATAAACATCCATACCTGTCTTAAAATCAATGCACAAAAGTATATATTTTTAAACCTGCATATTTAGCTAAAAGAAAGGTTAGCAGGCATTATTAACCAGGTGAAATTGTGTCACTTCTCTTGCGTTCATTGCACGCAGAGTCAGGGTATATGCAAAAGTTTGGGCCGCCTGGCTCATTGCGAACTAAATTTGCCAGAATTTTACGTAATTATGACATAACATTGAAGGTTGTGCATTGTAACAGCAATATTTAGACTTAGGGATGCTCCCGTTAGATAAAATATGGAACGGTTCCGTATTTCACTGAAAGAATAAATGTTTTGTTTTTTAAATGATAGTTTCCGGATTCTACCATATTAATGACCTAAGGTTCGTATTTCTGTGTACTATTATAGTATAATTAAGTCCATGATTTGATAGAGCAGTCTGACTGAGCGATGGTAGGCACCGGCAGGCTTGTAAGCATGAATTCAAACAGCACTTTTGTGCGTTTAGCCAGCAGCTCTTCACAACGCTCCAAGTATTGCGCTATTTATGACTTCAAGCCTATCAACTCCCGAGATTAGGCTGGTGTAACTGATGTGAAATGGCTAGCTAGTTAGCGGGGTGCGCACTAATAGTGTTTCAAATGTCACTCGCTCTGAGACTTGGAGTAGTTGTTCCCCTTGCACCTCATGGGTAACGCTGCTTCGAGGGTGGCTGTTGTCGATGTGTTCCTGGTTTGAGCCCAGGTAGCAACGAGGGGAGGTACAGAAGCTCTACTGTTACACTGGCAATACTAAAATGCCCATAGGAACATCCAATAGTCAAAGGTATATGAAATACAAATCGTATAGAGAGAAATAGTCCTATAATTCCTATAATAACTACAACCTAAAACTTCTTACCTGGTAATATTGAAGACTCATGTTCAAAGGAACCACCAGCTTTCATATGTTCTCATGCAAACAAGGAACTAAAACATTAGCTTTCTTACATGGCACATATTGCACTTTTACTTTCTTCTCCAACACTTTGTTTTTTGCATTATTTAAACCAAATTGAACATGTTTCATTATTTATTTGAGGCTAAATTGGTTTTATTGATGTATTATATTAAGTTAAAATAAGTGTTCATTCAGTATTGTTGTAATTGTCATTATTACAAATAAATAAATAAAAAGCGGCCGATTAATCGGTATCGGCTTTTTTTGGTCCTCCAATAATCTGTATTGATGTTGAAAAATCATAATCGGTCGACCTACCTGAAGGTACCACGTTCATCTGTACAAACAATAGTATGCATGTATAAACACCATGGGACCACTCAGCAATCATACCGCTCAGGAAGGGGACACGTTCTGTCTCCAAGAGATGAACATACTTTGATGCGAAAAGTGTAAATCAATCCCAGAACAACAGCAAAGGACCTTGTGAAGATGCTGGAGGAAACAGGTACAAAAGTATCTATATCCACAGTCAAACGAGTCCTATATCGAAAGGCCGCTCAGCAAGGAAGAAGCCAATGCTCCACAACCGCCATAAAAATGCCAGACTACGGTTTGCAACAGCACATGGGGACAACGATTGCAATTTTTGGGGAAATGTCCTCTGGTCTGATGAAACAAAAATGGAACTGTTTGGCCATAATGACCAACGTTATGTTTGGAGGAAAAAGGGGGAGGCTTGCAAGCCGAAGAACACCATCCCAACCGTGCAGCACGGGCGTGGCAGCATCCCAGCGTCTTTTTTGCGAAGATGCTTCAGCGTGTGGGCGGAAGTTTCCGGTCACAACTTGTAGACTTGTTTACGTGCTGCTGCAATGCATTTTGTTGCTAACCTTACTTTGCTACCTGACAACTTTGCGGTTTTTACTTTTTAATTACTGTTTATACAGTATATTGTTTTTCCCTCCCTCAACTTTTTTTTCTCATTCAACTTTTTCACTCCGGACGCTTTATCTGGACGTGGTTCGTCAGGACCTCCGACCAGTCGAAGCTAAGTAGTAACATTAACATGATAACCTCTAATTGCAGTAGCTGTTCTCATAATATACAGGAGAACGATCACCTTACGGCGAGGATAGCTGTACTGCAAGCCCAGCTTCAGACGCAATCGTTAGGCAAGGGTAATTTAAGTGTTGGAAAGGATGAAATAGTGTTTGTGCCTCCAGTAAGTACAGATAGTAATATAAATCCCCTCGCACAGTCCCCGCAGCCGGACAACTTTCTCATGGCTTCTGGAGGGAAATGCTGTAGAAATGCTCAACCGGTGTCGCTCATTCAGCAGACAAACTTTTAACCGTTTCTCCCCATTAAGCAGCGAGTTGGAGTCAGAGATTGAGCCTTATATGGTCTCTACTCCTCCCGATACGGGGTCTGAGACGGTGGAGCCTCCCACCATTAACTCTGACAAATTGAAAACCCTTGTCATTGTCGACTCCATTACCTGCAGAATTAGACTTAAAACTAATAATCCTGACGTTAACTTCTTTGAGATAGGGGGCGCTCTTTTAATTTTTGGATAAAAAACATTCCCGTTTTAAACAAGATATTTTGTCACGAAAAGATGCTCGACTATGCATGTAATTGACAGCTTTGGAATGAAAAAACTCTGACGTTTCCAAAACTGCAAAGATATTATCTGTGAGTGCCCCAGAACTAATGCTACAGGCGAAACCAAGATGAAGTTTCATACAGGAAATGCCCCAGATTCTGAAGGCGCTGTGTTCCAATGTCTCCTTATATGGCTGTGAATGCGCCAGGAATGAGCCTGCCCTTTGTGTCATTTCTCCAAGGTGTCTGCAGCATTGTGACGTATTTGTAGGCATATCATTGGAAGATTGACCATAAGAGACTACATTTACCAGGTGTCCTGTGTCGAATTATTGTGCATCTTTTAGGTCCATGCCGTTCCATTTCTTCAGAAGAGAAAGTCAACTGCCACGATGGATTTATCGTCGATAGATATGTGAAAACACCTGAGGATTGATTCTAAACATCGGTTTGCCATGTTTCTGTCGATATTATGGAGTTAATTTGGAAAAAAGTTTGCGTTTTAATGACTTAATTTTCGTTTTTCTTCTTAACCAAACGTGATGAAGAATACGGAGCGATTTGTCAACACAAATAATCTTTTTGTAAAAACTGAACATTTGCTATCTAACTGAGTCTCCTCATTGAAAACATCTGAAGTTCTTCAAAGGTAAATTATTTTATTTGAATGTTTTTCTGGTTTTTGTGAAAATGTTGCATGCTGAATGTCAGGCACAATCCTATGCTAGGCTATCAATACTGTTAGACAAATGCTTGTTTTGCTATGGTTGAGAAGCATATTTTTGAAAATCTGAGATGAGTGTTGTTAACAAAAGGCTAAGCTTGAGAGCAAATAGATTTATTTCATTTGCGATTTTCATGAATAGTTAACGTTGCGTTATGGTAATGAGCTTGAGGCTGTATTCACGATCCCGGATCCGGGATGGCTCGTCGCAACAGGTTAAGGCTAATCTGAAGATGGTGCTGGCTAAGGCTAAAACTGGCGAGTGTAGAGAGTATAGGGATATAGTTATCCATGTTGACACCAACGATGTTAGGATGAAACAGTCAGAGGTCACCAAGCACATATCTTAAGCGTGTAAATCAGCGAGAAAGATATGTTAGCCAGCCTGCCAGCTTAGTGGAGTCTGCCACTAGCACAGTTAGTGTAGTCAGCTCAGCTAACCCCATTGAGACCGTGTCTGTGCCTCAACCTAGGTTGGGCAAAACTAAACATGGTGGTGTTTGCCTTAGAAATCTCACTGGAATAAAGACCTCCTCCATTCCTGCCATTATTGTAATTTACAATAATGGCAGGAATGGAGGAGGTCTTTATTCCAGTGATACCTCACATCTCAAAATAGGGCTCAAAATAGGGCTACTTAATGTTAGATCCCTCACTTCCAAGGTAGTTGAACTAATCTAGTCAAGGAACTAATCACTGATCATAATCTTGATGTGATTGGCCTGACTGA
>NW_026282865.1:0-4531 GCF_023373465.1 Oncorhynchus keta
TCCGTGCTGATCCACACTGACAGGTCTGCCATGACATGCAGAGAGATTTATGCGCATCGCCTGCGCTCAATACCAGAAGGGGGAGAGGAGCAGGTTAACTGTGTGTCGCCTGCACAGCAATGGGACAGGAGAGACCACGTGAGGTTATGAATGGAGCCAAGTGACTCTGGTGCAGAGCGAGACAAGAGGGAGGGCATCTAGTAATCAGAGCCCTTGGGGGACACCAGTGGTGAGAGAGTTCGCTTGCTAAGGTGATGGGAGACAGCAGGTCCTCGCCACGCCACCTGGTAGGAGCCGACCTGTCAGGCAGGACGAACCAAGCTAGCCGCACCCGAGATGCCCAACCCGGAGAGGGTGAGAGGAGATCTGATGGTTCACAGTATCGAAGGCAGCTGATAGGTCTAGAAGGATGAGAGCAGAGAGGAGAGAGTTAGCTTTTAGCAGTGCGGAGCGCTCCGTGATACAGAGAAGAGCAAACTTCAGCTGAATGACTAGTCTTGAACCTGACTGATTTGGATCAAGAAGGTCATTCTGAGAGATAGCGGTAGAGCTTGGCCAAGGACGGCACGCTCAAGAGTTTTGGAGAGAAAAGAGAGAAGGGATACTGGTCTGTAGTTGTTGACATCGGAGGGATCGAGTGTAGGTTTTTTCCAGAAGGGGTGCAACCCCGCCTCTCTTGAAGACGGAAGGGACGTAGCAGCGGTCAGGGGATGAGTTGGATGAGCGAGGTGAGGTAAGGAGAAAATGGTCTCCGGAAATGGTCTGGAGAAGAGAGGAGGGATAGGTCAGCGGGCAGGTTGTTACGGCCGGTCATTACAAGACGCAAGATTTCATCTGGAGAGAGAGGGAGAAAGAGGTCAGAGCACAGGGTAGGGCAGTGTGAGCAGAACTAGCGGTGTCGTTTGACTTAGCAAACGAGGATCGGATGTCGTCGCACCTTCTTTTCAAAAATGGTTGACAAAGTCATCTGCAGAGAGGGAGGGGGAGGGGGGAGGATTCAGGAGGGAGGAGAAGGTGGCAAAGAGCTTCCTAGGGTTAGAGGCAGATGCTTGGAATTTAGAGTGGTAGAAAGTGGCTTTAGCAGAGACAGAGGAGGAAAATGTAGAGAGGAGGGAGTGAAAGGATGCCAGGTCCGCAGGGAGGCGAAGCCTCCATTTCCGCCGGCTGCCCGGAGCCCTGTTCTGTGAGCTCGCAATGAGTCGTCGAGCCACGGAGCGGAGGGGAGGACCGAGCTGGCCTGGAGGATAGGGACATAGAGAGTCAAAGGATGCAGAAAGGGAGGAGGAGGGTTGAGGAGGCAGAATCAGGAGATAGGTTGGAGAAGGTTTGAGCAGAGGGAAGAGATGATAGGATGGAAGAGGAGAGAGTAGCGGGGAGAGAGAGCTGAAGGTTGGGACGGCGCGATACCATCCGAGTAGGGACCGTGTGGGAAGTGTTGGATGAGAGCGAGAGGGAAAAGGATACAAGGTAGTGGTCGGAGACTTGAGGGGAGTTGCAATGAGGTTAGTGGAAGAACAGCATCTAGTAAAGATGAGGTCGAGCGTATTGCCTGCCTTGTGAGTAGGGGGAAGGTGAGAGGGTGAGGTCAAAAGAGGAGAGGAGGGAAAGAAGGAGGCAGAGAGGAATGAGTCAAAGGTAGACGTGGGGAGGTTAAAGTCGCCCAGAACTGTGAGAGGTGAGCCGTCCTCAGGAAAGGAGCTTATCAAGGCATCAAGCTCATTGGATGAACTCTCCGAGGGAACCTGAGGGCGATAAATGATAAGGGATGTTGCTTGAAAGGGCTGGTAACTGTGACAGCATGGAATTCAAAGGAGGCGATAGACAGATGGGTAAGGGGAGAAAGAGAGAATGACCACTTGGGAGAGATGAGGATCCCGTGCCACCACCCCGCTGACCAGAAGCCTCAAAAGAGAACACGGGGCGGACGAAGAGAGAGCAGTAGGAGTAGCAGTGGCTATCTGTGGTGATCCATGTGCCCGTCAGTGCCAAGAAGTCGAGGGACTGAGGGAGGCATAGGCTGAGATGAACTCTGCCTTGTTGGCTGCAGATCGGCAGTTCCAGAGGCTACCGGAGACCTGAACCCACGCGGTCGTGCGCGCTGGGACCACCAGACAGGGGTGGGAGCCGCGCCACGCGGTGTGGAGCGTTTGTATGGTCTGTGCAGAGAGGAGAGAACAGGTTAGACAGACACATAGTTGACAGGATATGCAGGGCGAGCGCTTAATAAGGAGATTGAATGACTACACTTCTCGAATGAAACCAGAAAGTTGGGTTTACGTAGCAAGAATCTTATTGACTAAAATGATTAAAATGATACAGTACTGCTGAAGTAGGCCAGCTGGCAGTGACAGTTTATTTGACACTACACTAATCAAGTCGTTCCGTTGAGTGTAATAGTTTCTACAGTGCAGCTATTATATTATAACTACACCTGCCTCTGAGAGCCATACCAGGCCAAACGCAAAACTCAACATACAAAAACGAACATAGACAACCCACCCAACTCACGCCCTGACCATACTAAAACAAAGCCATAATAAAATAAGGTCAGAACGTGACAGCATTTCATCATCAATGCTACTGCCATCCTAAATGACCCGTTATACAAAATAAGACATGTCAACAGCTGGCAGTAAAGTGGCAATTCAAAATTAGACATCCATGTCCTCCCCCTTTGTCCATACAGCAACCATGCTGGCCACAGGGAAGGTGGACCACCTGATGGGAGAGGGGTGAGATCTTGCGTGGAGCCCCAGATCGAGGGAGATTATCAGTGGTCTTGTATGTCTTCCATTTCCTAAAAATTGCTCCCACAGTTGATTTCTTCAAACCAAGCTGCTTACCTATTGTAGATTCAGTCTTCCCAGCCTGGTGCAGGTCTACAATTTTGTTTCTGGTGTCCTTTGACAGCTCTTTGGTCTTGGCCATAGTGGAGTTTGGAGTGTGACTGTTTGAGGTTGTGGACAGGTGTCTTTTATACTGATAACAAGTTCAAACAGGTGCCATTAATACAGGTAACGAGTGGAGGACAGAGGTGCCTCTTAAAGAAGAAGTTACAGGTCTGCTAGAGAGCCAGAAATCTTGCTTGTTTGTAGGTGACCAAATACTTATTTTCCACCATAATTTGCAAAGTAATTCATAAAAATCCTCCAATGTGATTTTATGGATTTCTTTTCTCATTTTGTCTGTCATCTTTGAAGTGTACCTATGATGAAAATTACAGGCCTCTCATCTTTTTAAGTGTGAGAACTTGCACAATTGGTGGCTGACTAAATACTTTTTTGCCCCACTGTAGTTAATATTCTGGCAAGTTTGATGTATTGGTAGCCAACTAACTTTAGGTAGCTAGGCTTGATTACCAACAACGACGAGACGGCCTACAGGGAGGAGGTAAGGGCCCTCGGAGTGTGGTGTCAGGAAAATAACCTCACACTCAACGTCAACAAAACTAAGGAGATGATTGTGGACTTCAGGAAACAGCAGAGGGAACACCCCCCTATCCACATCGATGGAACAGTAGTGGAGAGGGTAGCTAGTTTTAAGTTCCTCGGCATACACATCACAGACAAACTGAATTGGTCCACTCACACTGACAGCGTCGTGAAGAAGGCGCAGCAGCGCCTATTCAACCTCAGGAGGCTGAAGAAATTCGGCTTGTCACCAAAAGCACTCACAAACTTCTACAGATGCACAATCGAGAGCATCCTGGCGGGCTGTATCACCGCCTGGTACGGCAACTGCTCCGCCTCAACCGTAAGGCTCTCCAGAGGGTAGTGAGGACTGCACAACGCATCACCGGGGCAAAACTACCTGCCCTCCAGGACACCTACACCACCCGTTGTTACAGGAAGGCCATAAAGATCATCAAGGACATCAACCACCCGAACCACTGCCTGTTCACCCCGCTATCATCCAGAAGGCGAGGTCAGTACAGGTGCATCAAAGCTGGGACCGAGAGACTGAAAAACAGCTTCTATCTCAAGGCCATCAGACTGTTAAACAGCCACCACTAACAGTGAGTGGCTGCTGCCAACACACTGTCATTGACACTGACCCAACTCCAGCCATTTTAATAATGGGAATTGATGGGAATTATGTAAATATATCACTAGCCACTTTAAACAATGCTACCTTATATAATGTTACTTACCCTACATTATTCATCTCATATGCATATGTATATACTGTACTCTACATCATCGACTGCATCCTTATGTAACACATGTATCACTAGCCACTTTAACTATGCCACTTTGTTTACTTTGTCTACACACTCATCTCATATGTATATACTGTACTCGATACCATCTACTGTATGCTGCTCTGTACCATCACTCATTCATATATCCTTATGTACATGTTCCTTATCCCCTTACACTGTGTATAAGACAGTAGTTTTGGAATTGTTAGTTAGATTACTTGTTGGTTATCACTGCATTGTCGGAACTAGAAGCACAAGCATTTCGCTACACTCGCATTTAACATCTGCTAACCATGTGTATGTGACAAATAAAATTTGATTTGATTTGAT
>NW_026282866.1:0-7500 GCF_023373465.1 Oncorhynchus keta
CGTTTGACCAGAGCCCTATGGGCCTTAGTGCACTATGAAGGGAAAGGGTGCCATTTGAGAGCCAGACCCTATCTACACTGATACACTGGACTTGATCTCTCTCTACAGGCTTTAACCACTGTATCTCAATGTACACACACACACCAACACACACACACACGCAGGCACGCACGTGCACACACACACACACACACACACACACACACACCAATCCAGCAGTCTGATAAGATTTTCATTATGTGTGTGTGTGTGTATGTGTGTCCGTGTGTGTGTGTAGGTATGTGTGAGAGAGAGTGTGAGAGAGAGTGTGTGTGTGCGCGCGCGCGTGTGTGTGTGTGTGTGTGTGTGTGTGTGTGTGTGTGTGTGTGTGTAGATCCTTACATGTGGTAGCTGTCAGGGGGAATTGTAACAGACATCATATTAGTGATAATGAGCTCCCATGATTCCTTTCTCTGGGTTGGCACACACGCATGTCGCCACAGTTTCCTCGTGTCTCATACTAATGACATTCCCCTCTCATTACATACACAGACAAATGGGACACATTCAAAGCCAATTCTCTACCACCATAGACATTAAGTTAAATCAGCCTTTGAGGCGGCCAACTATGACAGCCTGTAGCCATCTTGAAAATAGCTAATATCTGTAGGCACCTTGAAAATAACTAATATATGTAGCCATCTTGAAAATAGCTAATATATGTAGCCATCTTGAAAATAGCTAATATCTGTAGCCATCTTGAAAATAGCTAATATCTGTAGGCGCCTTGAAAATAACTAATACATGTAGCCATCTTGAAATAGCTAATATCTGTAGCCATCTTGAAAATAGCTAATATCTGTAGCCATCTTGAAAATAGCTAATATCTGTAGCCATCTTGAAAATAGCTAATATCTGTAGCCATCTTGAAAATAGCTAATATCTATAGCCATCTTGAAAATAGCTAATATCTGTAGCCATCTTGAAAATAGCTAATATCTGCAGCCATCTTGAAAATAGCTCATATCTGTAGCCATCTTGAAAATAGCTAACATCTGTAGCCATCTTGAAAATAGCTAATATCTGTAGCCATCTTGAAAATAGCAGAAGTCAACTGTACTGATAGAGAGTTGTCACAGTTGTGGGATTTACAGTACCTGGCCTCCTTCACATCCCATAAACATGGACACCTACAGTACCTGGCCTCCATCACATCCCATAAACATGGACACTTACAGTACCTGGCCTCCATCACATCCCATAAACATAGACACCTACAGTACCTGGCCTCCTTCACATCCCATAAACGTGGACACCTACAGTACCTAGCCTCATCACATCCATAAACATGGACACCTACAGTACCTGGCCTCCATCACATCCCATAAACATGGACACCTACAGTACCTGGCCTCCATCACATCCCATAAACATGGACACCTACAGTACCTGGCCTCCATCACATCCCATAAACATGGACACCTACAGTACCTGGCCTCCATCACATCCCATAAACATGGACACCTACAGTACCTGGCCTCCTTCACATCCCATAAACATGGACACCTACAGTACCTGGCCTCCATCACATCCCATAAACATGGACACTTACAGTACCTGGCCTCCATATCCCATAAACAGTACCTGGCCTCCTTCACATCCCATAAACATGGACACCTACAGTACCTGGCCTCCTTCACATCCCATAAACATGGACACTTACAGTACCTGGCCTCCATCACATCCCATAAACATGGACACCTACAGTACCTGGCCTCCTTCACATCCCATAAACATGGACACTTACAGTACCTGGCCTCCATCACATCCCATAAACATGGACACCTACAGTACCTGGCCTCGATCACATCCCATAAACATGGACACTTACAGTACCTGGCCTCCATCACATCCCATAAACATGGACACCTACAGTACCTGGCCTCGATCACATCCCATAAACATGGACACCTACAGTACCTGGCCTCCATCACATCCCATAAACATGGACACCTACAGTACCTGGCCTCCATCACATCCCATAAACATGGACACCTACAGTACCTGGCCTCCTTCACATCCCATAAACATGGACACCTACAGTACCTGGCCTCCATCACATCCCATAAACATGGACACCTACAGTACCTGGCCTCCATCACATCCCATAAACATGGACACCTACAGTACCTGGCCTCCATCACATCCCATAAACATGGACACCTACAGTACCTGGCCTCCATCACATCCCATAAACATGGACACCTACAGTACCTGGCCTCCTTCACATCCCATAAACATGGACACCTACAGTACCTGGCCTCCTTCACATCCCATAAACATGGACACCTACAGTACCTGGCCTCCTTCACATCCCATAAACATGGACACCTACAGTACCTGGCCTCCTTCACATCCCATAAACATGGACACCTACAGTACCTGGCCTCCATCACATCCCATAAACATGGACACCTACAGTACCTGGCCTCCATCACATCCCATAAACATGGACACCTACAGTACCTGGCCTCCATCACATCCCATAAACATGGACAACAGTACCTGGCCTCCTTCACATCCCATAAACATGGACACCTACAGTACCTGGCCTCCATCACATCCCATAAACATGGACACCTACAGTACCTGGCCTCCTTCACATCCATAAACATGGACACCTACAGTACCTGGCCTCCATCACATCCCATAAACATGGACACTTACAGTACCTGGCCTCCTTCATCCCATAAACATCACAGTACCTGGCCTCCTTCACATCCCATAAACATGGACACTTACAGTACCTGGCCTCCTTCACATCCCATAAACATGGACACTTACAGTACCTGGCCTCCTTCACATCCCATAAACATGGACACCTACAGTACCTGGCCTCCATCACATCCCATAAACATGGACACCTACAGTACCTGGCCTCCTTCACATCCCATAAACATGGACACCTACAGTACCTGGCCTCCATAACATCCCATAAACATGGACACTTACAGTACCTGGCCTCCATCACATCCCATAAACATGGACACTTACAGTACCTGGCCTCCTTCACATCCCATAAACATGGACACTTACAGTACCTGGCCTCCATCACATCCCATAAACATGGACACCTACAGTACCTGGCCTCCATCACATCCCATAAACATGGACACTTATAGTACCTGGCCTCCATCACATCCCATAAACATGGACACCTACAGTACCTGGCCTCGATCACATCCCATAAACATGGACACCTACAGTACCTGGCCTCCTTCACATCCCATAAACATGGACACTTATAGTACCTGGCCTCCATCACATCCCATAAACATGGACACCTACAGTACCTGGCCTCGATCACATCCCATAAACATGGACACCTTACAGTACCTGGCCTCCATCACATCCCATAAACATGGACACCTACAGTACCTGGCCTCGATCACATCCCATAAACATGGACACCTACAGTACCTGGCCTCCATCACATCCCATAAACATGGACACCTACAGTACCTGGCCTCCTTCACATCCCATAAACATGGACACCTACAGTACCTGGCCTCCATCACATCCCATAAACATGGACACCTACAGTACCTGGCCTCCATCACATCCCATTAACATGGACACCTACAGTACCTGGCCTCCATCACATCCCATAAACATGGACACCTACAGTACCTGGCCTCCATCACATCCCATAAACATGGACACCTACAGTACCTGGCCTCCATCACATCCCATAAACATGGACACCTACAGTACCTGGCCTCCTTCACATCCCATAAACATGGACACCTACAGTACCTGGCCTCCATCACATCCCATAAACATGGACACTTACAGTACCTGGCCTCCTTCACATCCCATAAACATGGACACCTACAGTACCTGGCCTCCTTCACATCCCATAAACATGGACACCGACAGTACCTGGCCTCCTTCACATCCCATAAACATGGACACTTACAGTACCTGGCCTCCTTCACATCCCATAAACATGGACACTTACAGTACCTGGCCTCCTTCACATCCCATAAACATGGACACTTACAGTACCTGGCCTCCATCACATCCCATAAACATGGACACCTACAGTACCTGGCCTCCATCACATCCCATAAACATGGACACCTACAGTACCTGGCCTCCTCCACATCCCATAAACATGGACACCTACAGTACCTGGCCTCCATAACATCCCATAAACATGGACACTTACAGTACCTGGCCTCCATCACATCCCATAAACATGGACACTTACAGTACCTGGCCTCCTTCACATCCCATAAACATGGACAATTACAGTACCTGGCCTCCATCACATCCCATAAACATGGACACCTACAGTACCTGGCCTCCATCACATCCCATAAACATGGACACTTATAGTACCTGGCCTCCATCACATCCCATAAACATGGACACCTACAGTACCTGGCCTCATCACATCCCATAAACATGGACACTTACAGTACCTGGCCTCCATCACATCCCATAAACATGGACACTTATAGTACCTGGCCTCCATCACATCCCATAAACATGGACACCTACAGTACCTGGCCTCCTTCACATCCCATAAACATGGACACTTATAGTACCTGGCCTCCATCACATCCCATAAACATGGACACCTACAGTACCTGGCCTCCATCACATCCCATAAACGTGGACACTTACAGTACCTGGCCTCCATCACATCCCATAAACATGGACACCTACAGTACCTGGCCTCCATCACATCCCATAAACATGGACACCTACAGTACCTGGCCTCCATCACATCCCATAAACATGGACACCTACAGTACCTGGTATCCCCTGGCCTCTGGCCTCCATCACATCCCATAAACATGGACACCTACAGTACCTGGCCTCCTCCACATCCCATAAACATGGACACCTACAGTACCTAGCCTCCATCACATCCCATAAACATGGACACTTACAGTACCTGGCCTCCTTCACATCCCATAAACATGGACACCTACAGTACCTGGCCTCCTTACATCCCATAAACATGGACACCTACAGTACCTAGCCTCCATCACATCCCATAAACATGGGAAACAGTATGGACATAAACATGGACACCTACAGTACCTGGCCTCCTCCACATCCCATAAACATGGACACCTACAGTACCTAGCCTCCATCACATCCCATAAACATGGACACTTACAGTACCTGGCCTCCTTCACATCCCATAAACATGGACACCTACAGTACCTGGCCTCTTCACATCCCATAAACATGGACACCTACAGTACCTGGCCTCCATCACATCCCATAAACATGGACACCTACAGTACCTGGCCTCCTTCACATCCCATAAACATGGACACCTACAGTACCTGGCCTCCATCACATCCCATAAACATGGACACCTACAGTACCTGGCCTCCATCACATCCCATAAACATGGACACCTACAGTACCTGGCCTCCATCACATCCCATAAACATGGACACCTACAGTACCTGGCCTCCTTCACATCCCATAAACATGGACACCTACAGTACCTGGCCTCCATAACATCCCATAAACATGGACACTTACAGTACCTGGCCTCCATCACATCCCATAAACATGGACACCTACAGTACCTGGCCTCCATCACATCCCATAAACATGGACACCTACAGTACCTGGCCTCCATCACATCCCATAAACATGGACACCTACAGTACCTGGCCTCCATCACATCCCATAAACATGGACACTTACAGTACCTGGCCTCCTTCACATCCCATAAACATGGACACCGACAGTACCTGGCCTCCTTCACATCCCATAAACATGGACACTTACAGTACCTGGCCTCCTTCACATCCCATAAACATGGACACCTACAGTACCTGGCCTCCATCACATCCCATAAACATGGACACTTACAGTACCTGGCCTCCTTCACATCCCATAAACATGGACACTTACAGTACCTGGCCTCCATCACATCCCATAAACATGGACACCTACAGTACCTGGCCTCCTTCACATCCCATAAACATGGACACCTACAGTACCTGGCCTCCATCACATCACTCACTAGCTGACCAAGGAAGAGGTAGGGGGCCGAAAACACACAGGAGAATACACCCCTCCCTCCATTAGTCTCTCTACCTCTCTCTCTCCACCTCCATCCATCCCTATCTCTACCCCGTCTCCCTGCTCATACATACATCCCTCTCTCCACCTCCATCCATCCCTATCTCTACCCTGTCTCTCTGCTCATACATACATCCCTCTCTCCACCTCCATCCATCCCTATCTCTACCCTGTCTCTCTGCTCATACATACATCCCTCTCTCCACCTCCATCCATCCCCTATCTCTACCCTGTCTCCCTGCTCATACATACATCCCTCTCTCCACCTCCATCCATCCCTATCTCTCTACCCTGTCTCCCTGCTCATACATACATCCCTCTCTCCACCTCCATCCATCCCTATCTCTACCCTGTCTCTCTGCTCATACATACATCCCTCTCTCCACCTCCATCCATCCCCTATCTCTACCCCGTCTCCCTGCTCATACATATACATCCCTCTCTCCATACTATCTCTCTCTCCACCTCCACCTCCATCCCTATCTCTACCCTGTCTCCCTGCTCATACATACATCCTCTCTCCACCTCCATCCATCCCTATCTCTACCCTGTCTCCCTGCTCATACATACATCCCTCTCTCCACCTCCATCCATCCCTATCTCTACCCTGTCTCCCTGCTCATACATACATCCCTCTCTCCACCTCCATCCATCCCTATCTCTACCCTGTCTGCTCATACATACATCCCTCCTCCACCTCCATCCATCCCACCCTGTCTCCCTGCTCATACATACATCCCTCTCTCCACCTCCATCCATCCCTATCTCTACCCTGTCTCTATGCTCATACATCCCTCTCATCCATCCATCCCTCTCTCTGGTCCACCTCCACCTCCATCCATCCCTATCTCTACCCCGTCTCCCTGCTCATACATACATCCCTCTCTCCACCTCCATCCATCCCTATCTCTACCCTGTCTCTCTGCTCATACATACATCCCTCTCTCCACCTCCATCCATCCCTATCTCTACCCTGTCTCTCTGCTCATACATACATCCCTCTCTCCACCTCCATCCATCCCCATCTCTACTCGGCTCTCCCTGCTCATCCATCCATCCCTCTCTCAACCTATCCCCTCCTCCCTCTCTCCCTGAAGATGATTCAGGTATAAATTCACTTGAGCCAAACATTTAATTTGATTAACTCCAGAGAAACATCTAATTACATTGACGACAGCGCAACACATTATTTCAGTGCCTCACTCCACAAGTTGTATTTACTCATCTCTACCTGGGCCCAGATGAGCTGACAGTGATTGTGTTACAGGGCCCAGATGAGCTGACAGTGATTGTGTTACAGGGCCCAGATGAGCTGACAGTGATTGTGTTACAGGGCCCAGATGAGCTGACAGTGATTGTGTTACAGGGCCCAGATGAGCTGACAGTGAATGCGTTACAGGG
>NW_026282866.1:12500-14908 GCF_023373465.1 Oncorhynchus keta
TCGTTCACTCTACCTCCTTCTCCCTCGTTCACTCACCTCCTTCTCTCTACCTACCTACCTTCTTCTCCTCGTTCTCTACCTCCTTCTTTCTCTCTACCTCCCTTCTTCCCTCGTTCACTCTACCTCCTTCTTCCCTCTACCTCCTCCTCCCCTCGTTCAACTCCTTCTTCCCTCGTTCTCTACCTCCTCCTCCCCTCGTTCACTCTACCTCCTTCTCCCCTCGTTCACTCTACCTCCTTCTCCCCTCGTTCACTCTACCTCCTTCTCCCCTCGTTCACTCTACCTCCTTCTCCCCTCATTCACTCTACCTCCTTCTCCCCTCGTTCACTCTACCTCCTTCTCCCCTCGTTCACTCTACCTCCTTCTCCCCTTGTTCACTCTACCTCCTCCCCTCTACCTCCTTCTCCCCTCGTACAGCTCTCTGTCTACAGCTCTCTGTGGTACAGCTCTCTGTCTACAGCCTAGTGGTACAGCTCTCTGTCTACAGCCTAGTGGTACAGCTCTCTGTGGTACAGCTCTCTGTCTACAGCCTAGTGGTACAGCTCTCTGTGGTACAGCTCTCTGTCTACAGCCTAGTGGTACAGCTCTCTGTGGTACAGCTCTCTGTCTACAGCCTAGTGGTACAGCTCTCTGTCTACAGCCTAGTGGTACAGCTCTCTGTGGTACAACTCTCTGTCTACATCCTAGTGGTACAGCTCTCTGTGGTACAGCTCTCTGTCTACAGCCTAGTGGTACAGCGCTTTGTCTACAGCCTAGTGGTACAGCTCTCTGTCTACAGCGTAGTGGTACAGCTCTCTGTCTCCAGCCTAGTGGTACAGCTCTCTGTCTACAGCCTAGTGGTACAGCTCTCTGTCTCCAGCCTAGTGGTACAGCTCTCTGTGGTACAGCTCTCTGTGGTCCATAGTTTCAGCACTAACAGACTGGTCTATAGTTTCAGCACTAACAGACTGGTCTATAGTTTCAGCACTAATAGACTGGTCTATAGTTTCAGCACTAACAGACTGGTCTATAGTTTCAGCACTAATAGACTGGTCTATAGTTTCAGCACTAACAGACTGGTCTATAGTTTCAGCACTAATAGACTGGTCTATAGTTTCAGCACTAACAGACAGGTCTATAGTTTCAGCACTAACAGACTGGTCCATAGTTTCAGCACTAATAGACAGGTCTATAGTTTCAGCACTAACAGACAGGTCTATAGTTTCAGCACTAACAGACAGGTCTATAGATTCAGCACTAACAGACTGGTCCATAGTTTCAGCACTAACAGACAGGTCTATAGTTTCAGCACTAATAGACTGGTCCATAGTTTCAGCACTAATAGACTGGTCCATAGTTTCAGCACTAATAGACTGGTCCATAGTTTCAGCACTAAT
Organism: Oncorhynchus keta; assembly: GCF_023373465.1. Lineage (NCBI taxonomy): Eukaryota > Metazoa > Chordata > Actinopteri > Salmoniformes > Salmonidae > Oncorhynchus > Oncorhynchus keta. The sequence goes on from NW_026282866.1 coordinate 13,877, forward strand.
AGACTGGTCCATAGTTTCAGCACTAATAGACTGGTCTATAGTTTCAGCACTAACAGACTGGTCTATAGTTTCAGCACTAACAGACTGGTCCATAGTTTCAGCACTAATAGACTGGTCCATAGTTTCAGCACTAACAGACTGGTCTATAGTTTCAGCACTAACAGACTGGTCCATAGTTTCAGCACTAATAGACTGGTCCATAGTTTCAGCACTAACAGACAGGTCTATAGTTTCAGCACTAACAGACTGGTCCATAGTTTCAGCACTAACAGACAGGTCTATAGTTTCAGCACTAATAGACTGGTCTATAGTTTCAGCACTAACAGACAGGTCTATAGTTTCAGCACTAACAGACTGGTCCATAGTTTCAGCACTAACAGACTGGTCTATAGTTTCAGCACTAATAGACTGGTCTATAGTTTCAGCACTAACAGACTGGTCCATAGTTTCAGCACTAACAGACAGGTCTATAGTTTCAGCACTAACAGACTGGTCCATAGTTTCAGCACTAACAGACAGGTCTATAGTTTCAGCACTAATAGACTGGTCCATAGTTTCAGCACTAACAGACAGGTCTATAGTTTCAGCACTAACAGACTGGTCCATAGTTTCAGCACTAACAGACTGGTCTATAGTTTCAGCACTAATAGACTGGTCTATAGTTTCAGCACTAACAGACTGGTCCATAGTTTCAGCACTAACAGACTGGTCTATAGTTTCAGCACTAACAGACTGGTCCATAGTTTCAGCACTAACAGACTGGTCTATAGTTTCAGCACTAACAGACTGGTCTATAGTTTCAGCACTAACAGACTGGTCTATAGTTTCAGCACTAACAGACTGGTCCATAGTTTCAGCACTAACAGACTGGTCTATAGTTTCAGCACTAACAGACTGGTCCATAGTTTCAGCACTAATAGACTGGTCCATAGTTTCAGCACTAATAGACTGGTCCATAGTTTCAGCACTAACAGACTGGTCTATAGTTTCAGCACTAACAGACTGGTCTATAGTTTCAGCACTAACAGACTG
>NW_026282867.1:0-678 GCF_023373465.1 Oncorhynchus keta
TGGGGCTTTATTATGGATCCCCATTGGAGTCCAGTAAAGCCTGCGGTTGCTGAATCAATTTTAAAAACATTACAGTTCGTTCACAGATGTCACAGTTCACGGTGCCTTCAAGCCCCCTACTCCACCACTACCACATGTCTAAGGCAGTACTAAATCGTGATGGCGTGTGTGTGTGTGTGTGTGTGTGTGTGTGTGTGTGTGTGTGTGTGTGTGTGTGTGTGTGTGTGTGTGTGTGTGTGTGTGTGTGTGTGTGTGTGTGTGTGTGTGTGTGTGTGTGTGTGTGTGTGTGTGTGTGTGTGTGTGTGTGTGTGTGTGTGTGTGTGTTTGTGTGTGTGCATGTATCTGTATGTATGTGTCTGTTTGTGTTGCTTCACAGTCCCTCACTGTTCCACAAGGTCTGTTTTTAATCTGTTATTTGAAACCTTATTTTACTGCTTGTGTCAGTTACTTGATGTGGAATAGAGTTCCATGTAGTCATTGCTCTATGTCGTACTGTGGAATAGAGTTCCATGTAGTCATGGCTCTATGTAGTACTGTGGAATAGAGTTCCATGTAGTCATGGCTCTATGTAGTACTGTGGAATAGAGTTCCATGTAGTCATGGCTCTATGTAGTACTGTGGAATAGAGTTCCATATAGTCATGGCTCTATGTTGTACTGTGGAATAGAGTTCCATGTA
>NW_026282868.1:0-2127 GCF_023373465.1 Oncorhynchus keta
CTTTGGTGACAAAACGGATGGCACTGTGATAGACTGCATCCAATTTATTGAGTAGGGTATTGGAGGCTATTTTGTAGCCAGCCTTCCTCCTGGAGTAGCCAGGAGGAAGGCATGGCCAGCCGTTGAGAAATGCTTGTTGAAATTTTCGATTATCATGGATTTATCAGTGGTGACCGTGTTACCTAGCCTCAGTGCAGTGGGCAGCTGGGAGGAGGTGCTCTTGTTCTCCATGGACTTTTTGGAGTTAGAGCGACAGGATGCTAATTTCTGCTTGAAAAAGCTAGCCTTTGCTTTCCTGACTGACTGTATTGGTTCCTGACTTCCCTGAACAGTTGCATATCGTGGGGACTATTCTAATCTATGGCAGTCCGCCACAGGATGTTTTTGTGCTGGTCAAGGGCAGTCATGTCTGGAGTGAACCAAGGGCTATATCTGTTCTTAGTTCTGCAGTTTGTGAACGGGGCATGCTTATCTAAGATGGTGAGGAAATTACTTTTAAAGAATGACCAGGCATCCTCGACTGACGGGATGAGGTCAATATCCTTCCAGGATACCCGGGCCAGGTCGATTAGAAAGGCCTGCTCGCAGAAGTGTTTTAGGGAGCGTTTGACAGTGATGAGGGGTGGTCGTTTGACCGCGGATACAGGCAATGAGACAGTGATCGCTGAGATCCTGATTGAAAACAGCAGAGGTGTATTTGGAGGGAAAGTTGGTCAGGATAATGTCTATGAGGGTGCCCATGTTTACGGATTTAGGGTTGTACCTGGTGAGTTCCTTGATGATTTGTGTGAGATTGAGGGCATCAAGCTTAGATTGTAGGACTGCCGGGGGGACGGCAGACGGCAACAATGAGAGACTTATTTCTGGAGAGGGTCATTTTTAACCTGTTGTAACTGTTGTGTGGCATGCACCTCTAACGTTGGTTGCGGACCAACATAATACCTTAGAAAAAGAAGATTAGAACATCTTCAGAGATTGTATTATTGTACCAGTGTTGAATATCCAAACTAAAATAGCTAACTAGCTGTTTTATTGAGATAAGAATTATTTAAGGTAAAAATGTGTTGCTTTGTTTGTCGCTGGATACTGACGTTGTATTGCCGATATTAGCGGACACGTTAGCTAACAAATTAGCTATCTACCTAACTATCTAACTAGCTAATGTTAGGTCACAGACAACTTGTCTAACTACCTAGCTAGTTTGTTAGTTATCTAGCTAGCTAGGCCTGGTTTCCCAAAAGCATCTTAAGGCTAAATTCACTGTTAGAACCTTTGTTGCATCATCGTTAGATCTTCGAGCTGTTTCCCATAACCATCGTTGGTGGAGATCTGTGTTTAAAGTGATGCTAAAGATGCTAATGAAAACGTGAGTTATTTAGCGACTGCCTCAGACCACTACAGTACATCGTTAGCTAGATTTTTTGCCCAGCCGCATCACTTTAAACACACAAGATCTCCACCAAACTTCAGAATGAATGTGACAGTAGCTATATATCCATTAACTTGTCCAGTACATTTTTTTGTAGACACTTATAACATTGGAATAGATCATGTAGGGTGCGTTTACAATTTTTTTTTTAATGACAGCGTAGAATGTAGTGGCTGAAGAGTCAATAATAAATTTATGCAAATTGCTCATTAATACATTGGCAACAGCATATATGCCCTCCAACCAACCAATCTGTTTCATGTCACAGGTAGCCGTTGAAAGCCAGCATGGATAGAATGCAATAATTTACAAATATTTGCCATGTTCTAATAATTCTCATGGGCCAATGTATTGCCACTGATCTAGCGCATCCATGAGCATAAACAATCAGCTGCCTAGGCTAGTTCGTGCAGTCGTGAAACTGGCACTCCTGTAGACCCGAAATTACTGGATGGTGAAAATTGCAACCAGAAAAACATGGCGGATCAATTAAAGCATTCTTGACTGTCAGGACAATCTTTGTCCTGCAAAGAAAAGGTTTTATGGTAGGCATTTAGAATTAAATATAGAGTGGGCTTACGTGATGACAGTGAGCGTCTTCAAAAGTATTCAGCAATCACAATTATTAGGAAAAACACCATTTCCATCATCATTTTGTTCAAAACCCACCGTTGAATGGACAATGTTTTAGAACATGT
>NW_026282869.1:0-34473 GCF_023373465.1 Oncorhynchus keta
TATACTGGTGATATGATGGTGATATACTGGTGATATGATGGTGATATGATGGTGATGTACTGGTGATGTACTGGTGATATACTGGTGATATACTGGTGATATGATGGTGATATACTGGTGATATACTGGGGATATGATGGTGATATACTGGTGATATACTGGTGATATGACGTTGATATACTGGGTGATATGATGGTGATTATACTGGTGATATACTGGTGATATACTGGTGATATACTGGTGATATGACGTTGATATACTGGTGATATACTGGTGATATACTGGTGACATACTGGTGATATGGCGTTGATATACTGGTGATATGATGGTGATATGATGGTGATATACTGGTGATATGATGGTGATATACTGGTGATATACTGGTGATATGATGGTGATCTACTGGTGATATGATGGTGATATACTGGTGATATGGCGTTGGGGGCTGTGCTTTGGCAAAGTGGGTGGGGTTATATCCTTCCTGTTTGGCCCTGTCCGGGGTGTCCTCGGATGGGGCCACAGTGTCTCCTGACCCCTCCTGTCTCAGCCTCCAGTATTTATGCTGCAGTAGTTTATGTGTCGGGGGCTAGGGTCAGTTTGTTATATCTGGAGTACTTCTCCTGTCCTATTCGGTGTCCTGTGTGAATCTAAGTGTGCGTTCTCTAATTCTCTCCTTCTCTCTTTCTTTCTCTCTCTCCGGAGGACCTGAGCCCTAGGACCATGCCCCAGGACTACCTGACATGATGACTCCTTGCTGTCCCCAGTCCACCTGGCCATGCTGCTGCTCCAGTTTCAACTGGCCTGGGCCCTAGGACCATGTCCCAGGACTACCTGACATGAGGACTCCTTGCTGTCCCCAGTCCACCTGGCCATGCTCCTGCTCCAGTTTCAACTGTTCTGCCTTACTATTATTCAACCATGCTGGGTCATTTATGAACATTTGAACATCTTGGCCACGTTCTGTTATAATCTCCACCCGGCACAGCCAAAGAGGACTGGCCACCCCACATATGCTCTCTCTAATTCTCTCTTTCTTTCTCTCTCTCGGAGGACCTGAGCCCTAGGACAGTGCCCCAGGACTACCTGACATGATGGCTCCTTGCTGTCCCCATTCCACCTGACTTGCTGCTGCTCCAGTTTCAACTGTTCTGCCTTATTATTATTCGACCATGCTGGTCATTTATGAACATTTGAACATCTTGGTCATGTTCTGTTATAATCTCTACCCGGCACAGCCAGAAGAGGACTGGCCACCCCACATAGCCGGTTCCTCTCTAGGTTTCTTCCTAGGTTTTGGCCTTTCTAGGGAGTTTTCCTAGCCACCGTGCTTTTACACCTGCATTGTTTGCTGTTTGGGGTTTTAGGCTGGGTTTCTGTACAGCACTTTGAGATATCAGCTGATGTACGAAGGGCTATATAAATAAATTTGATTTGATTTGATATACTGGTGATATACTGGTGATATGATGGTGATATACTGGTGATATGATGGTGATATACTGGTGATATGATGGTGATATACTGGTGATATACTGGTGATATGACTGGTGATATGATGGTGATATACTGGTGATATGATGGTGATGTACTGGTGATATACTGGTGATATGACTGGTGATATGATGGTGATATACTGGTGATATACTGGTGATATACTGGTGATATACTGGTGATATGATGGTGATGTACTGGTGATATACTGGTGATATACTGGTGATATGATGGTGATATACTGGTGATATACTGGTGATATACTGGTGATATGATGGTGATATACTGGTGATATACTGGTGATATACTGGTGATATACTGGTGATATACTGGTGATATGATGGTGATATACTGGTGATATACTGGTGATATGATGGTGATATACTGGTGATATACTGGTGATATACTGGTGATATGATGGTGATGTACTGGTGATATGATGGTGATATACTGGTGATATACTGGTGATATGATGGTGATATACTGGTGATATACTGGTGATATGATGGTGATATACTGGTGATATACTGGTGATATACTGGTGATATGATGGTGATGTACTGGTGATATGATGGTGATATACTGGTGATGTACTGGTGATATACTGGTGATATGATGGTGATATACTGGTGATATACTGGTGATATGATGGTGATGTACTGGTGATATACTGGTGATATACTGGTGATATGATGGTGATATACTGGTGATATACTGGTGATATGATGGTGATGTACTGGTGATATACTGGTGATATGATGGTGATATGATGGTGATGTACTGGTGATGTACTGGTGATATACTGGTGATATGATGGTGATATACTGGTGATATACTGGTGATGTACTGGTGATATGATGGTGATGTACTGGTGATATACTGGTGATATGATGGTGATATGATGGTGATGTACTGGTGATATACTGGTGATATACTGGTGATATACTGGTGATATGATGGTGATATACTGGTGATATACTGGTGATATGATGGTGATATACTGGTGATATACTGGTGATATGATGGTGATATGATGGTGATGTACTGGTGATATACTGGTGATATACTGGTGATATACTGGTGATATGATGGTGATATACTGGTGATATACTGGGGATATGATGGTGATGTACTGGTGATATACTGGTGATATACTGGTGATATGATGGTGATATACTGGTGATATACTGGTGATGTACTGGTGATATGATGGTGATGTACTGGTGATATACTGGTGATATGATGGTGATATGATGGTGATGTACTGGTGATATACTGGTGATATACTGGTGATATACTGGTGATATACTGGTGATATGATGGTGATGTACTGGTGATATACTGGTGATATACTGGGGATATGATGGTGATATACTGGTGATATACTGGTGATATACTGGTGATATACTGGTGATATACTGGTGATATACTGGTGATATACTGGTGATATACTGGTGATATGATGGTGATGTACTGGTGATATACTGGTGATATGATGGTGATATGATGGTGATGTACTGGTGATATACTGGTGATATACTGGTGATATGATGGTGATATACTGGTGATATACTGGTGATATGATGGTGATATACTGGTGATATACTGGTGATATACTGGGGATATGATGGTGATATACTGGTGATATACTGGTGATATGATGGTGATATGATGGTGATATGATGGTGATGTACTGGTGATGTACTGGTGATATACTGGTGATATGATGGTGATATACTGGTGATATACTGGGGATATGATGGTGATGTACTGGTGATATACTGGTGATATACTGGTGATATGATGGTGATATACTGGTGATATACTGGTGATATACTGGTGATGTACTGGTGATATGATGGTGATGTACTGGTGATATACTGGTGATATGATGGTGATATACTGGTGATATACTGGTGATATGATGGTGATATACTGGTGATATACTGGTGATATACTGGTGATATACTGGTGATATACTGGTGATATGATGGTGATATGATGGTGATGTACTGGTGATATACTGGTGATATACTGGTGATATACTGGTGATATGATGGTGATATACTGGTGATATACTGGTGATATACTGGTGATATGATGGTGATGTACTGGTGATATACTGGTGATATGATGGTGATATGATGGTGATGTACTGTTGATATACTGGTGATATACTGGTGATATGATGGTGATATACTGGTGATATACTGGGGATATGATGGTGATATACTGGTGATATACTGGTGATATACTGGTGATATACTGGTGATATGATGGTGATATGATGGTGATGTACTGGTGATATACTGGTGATATGATGGTGATATACTGGTGATATACTGGTGATATACTGGTGATATACTGGTGATATGATGGTGATATGATGGTGATGTACTGGTGATATACTGGTGATATACTGGTGATATACTGGTGATATGATGGTGGTATACTGGTGATATACTGGGGATATGATGGTGATATACTGGTGATATACTGGTGATATGATGGTGATATACTGGTGATATACTGGTGATATACTGGTGATATGATGGTGATATACTGGTGATATGATGGTGATATGATGGTGATGTACTGGTGATGTACTGGTGATATACTGGTGATATACTGGTGATATGATGGTGATATACTGGTGATATACTGGGGATATGATGGTGATATACTGGTGATATACTGGTGATATGATGGTGATATACTGGTGATATGATGGTGATATACTGGTGATATACTGGTGATATACTGGTGATATACTGGTGATATACTGGTGATATACTGGTGATATACTGGTGATATACTGGTGATATACTGGTGATATGATGGTGATATACTGGTGATATGATGGTGATATGATGGTGATATACTGGTGATATGACTGGTGATATACTGGTGATATACTGGTGATATGATGGTGATATACTGGTGATATGATGGTGATATACTGGTGATATGGCGTTGGGGGCTGTGCTTTGGCAAAGTGGGTGGGGTTATATCCTTCCTGTTTGGTCCCTGTCCGGGGTGTCCTCGGATGGGGCCACAGTGTCTCCTGGACCCCTCCTGTCTCAGCCTCCAGTATTTATGCTGCAGTAGTTTGGTGTCGGGGGGCTAGGTCAGTTTGTTATATCTGGAGTAATTTCTCCTGTCCTATTCGGTGTCCTGTGTGAATCTAAGTATGCGTTCTCACTCTCTCCTTCTCTCTTCTTTCTCTCTCTCGGAGACCTGATTCTGTGGACCATGCCCCAGGACTACCCCGACATGATGACTCCTGCTGTCCCCAGTCCACCTGGCCATGCTGCTGCTCAGTTTCAACTGGCCTGGGCCCCTAGGACCATGTCCCAGGACTACCTGACATGATGACTCCTTGCTGTCCCCAGTCCACCTGGCCATGCTCCTGCTCCAGTTTCAACTGTTCTGCCTTACTATTATTCAACCATGCTGGTCATTTATGAACATTTGAACATCTTGGCCACGTTCTGTTATAATCTCCACCCGGCACAGCCAAAAGAGGACTGGCCACCCCACATATGCTCTCTCTAATTCTCTCTTTCTTTCTCTCTCTCGGAGGACCTGAGCCCTAGGACCGTGCCCCAGGACTACCTGACATGATGGCTCCTTGCTGTCCCCATTCCACCTGACTGCTGCTGCTGCTCAGTTCAACTGTTCTGCCTTATTATTATTCACCATGCTGGTCATTTATGAACATTTGAACATCTTGGTCATGTTCTGTTATAATCTCTACCCGGCACAGCCAGAAGAGGACTGGCCACCCCACATGGCCCGGTTCCTCTCTAGGTTTCTTCCTAGGTTTTGGCCTTTCTAGGGAGTTTTCCTAGCCACCTGATATACTGGTGATATGATGGTGATATACTGGTGATATGATGGTGATATACTGGTGATATACTGGTGATATGATGGTGATATGATGGTGATGTACTGGTGATATGACTGGTGATGTACTGGTGATATACTGGTGATATGACTGGTGATATGATGGTGATATACTGGTGATATACTGGTGATATACTGGTGATATACTGGGGATATGATGGTGATGTACTGGTGATATACTGGTGATATACTGGGGATATGATGGTGATATACTGGTGATATACTGGTGATATACTGGTGATATGACTGGTGATATGATGGTGATGTACTGGTGATGTACTGGTGATATACTGGTGATATACTGGTGATATGATGGTGATATACTGGTGATATACTGGTGATATGATGGTGATATACTGGTGATATACTGGTGATATACTGGTGATATGATGGTGATGTACTGGTGATATGATGGTGATATACTGGTGATATACTGGTGATATGACTGGTGATATACTGGTGATATACTGGTGATATGATGGTGATATACTGGTGATATACTGGTGATATACTGGTGATATGATGGTGATGTACTGGTGATATGATGGTGATATACTGGTGATGTACTGGTGATATACTGGTGATATGATGGTGATATACTGGTGATATACTGGGGATATGATGGTGATGTACTGGTGATATACTGGTGATATACTGGTGATATGATGGTGATATACTGGTGATATACTGGTGATATGATGGTGATGTACTGGTGATATACTGGTGATATGATGGTGATATGATGGTGATGTACTGGTGATATACTGGTGATATACTGGTGATATGATGGTGATATACTGGTGATATACTGGTGATGTACTGGTGATATGATGGTGATGTACTGGTGATATACTGGTGATATGATGGTGATATGATGGTGATGTACTGGTGATATACTGGTGATATACTGGTGATATACTGGTGATATGATGGTGATATGATGGTGATATACTGGTGATATGATGGTGATATACTGGTGATATACTGGTGATATGATGGTGATATGATGGTGATGTACTGGTGATGTACTGGTGATATACTGGTGATATACTGGTGATATGATGGTGATATACTGGTGATATACTGGGGATATGATGGTGATGTACTGGTGATATACTGGTGATATACTGGTGATATGATGGTGATATACTGGTGATATACTGGTGATGTACTGGTGATATGATGGTGATGTACTGGTGATATACTGGTGATATGATGGTGATATGATGGTGATGTACTGGTGATATACTGGTGATATACTGGTGATATACTGGTGATATACTGGTGATATGATGGTGATATACTGGTGATATGATGGTGATATACTGGTGATATGATGGTGATATACTGGTGATATGATGGTGATATACTGGTGATATGACGTTGATATACTGGTGATATACTGGTGATATGATGGTGATATACTGGTGATATGATGGTGATGTACTGGTGATATACTGGTGATATACTGGTGATATGATGGTGATGTACTGGTGATATACTGGTGATATACTGGTGATATACTGGTGATATGATGGTGATATACTGGTGATATACTGGTGATATGATGGTGATATACTGGTGATATACTGGTGATATGATGGTGATATACTGGTGATATGATGGTGATATACTGGTGATATGACTGGTGATATACTGGTGATATACTGGTGATATGATGGTGATATACTGGTGATATGATGGTGATATACTGGTGATATGACTGGTGATATACTGGTGATATGATGGTGATGTACTGGTGATATACTGGTGATATGATGGTGATATGATGGTGATGTACTGGTGATATACTGGTGATATACTGGTGATATACTGGTGATATGATGGTGATATACTGGTGATATACTGGTGATATGATGGTGATATGATGGTGATATACTGGTGATATACTGGTGATATACTGGTGATATACTGGTGATATGATGGTGATATACTGGTGATATACTGGTGATATGATGGTGATATGATGGTGATATACTGGTGATATAATGGTGATATACTGGTGATATGATGGTGATATACTGGTGATATACTGGTGATATACTGGTGATATGATGGTGATATACTGGTGATATACTGGTGATATACTGGTGATATGACGTTGATATACTGGTGATATACTGGTGATATACTGGTGACATACTGGTGATATGATGGTGAAATACTGGTGATATGATGGTGATATACTGGTGATATGATGGTGATATACTGGTGATATACTGGTGATATACTGGTGATATACTGGTGATATACTGGTGATATGATGGTGATATACTGGTGATATACTGGTGATATGATGGTGATATACTGGTGATATACTGGTGATATGATGGTGATATACTGGTGATATGACTGGTGATATGATGGTGATATACTGGTGATATGATGGTGATATACTGGTGATATACTGGTGATATGATGGTGATATACTGGTGATATGATGGTGATATACTGGTGATATGATGGTGATATACTGGTGATATACTGGTGATATGACTGGTGATATGATGGTGATGTACTGGTGATATACTGGTGATATACTGGTGATATGATGGTGATATACTGGTGATATACTGGTGATATGATGGTGATATGATGGTGATATACTGGTGATATACTGGTGATATACTGGTGATATACTGGTGATATGATGGTGATGTACTGGTGATATACTGGTGATATACTGGTGATATGATGGTGATATACTGGTGATATACTGGTGATATACTGGTGATATACTGGTGATATGATGGTGATATGATGGTGATGTACTGGTGATATACTGGTGATATACTGGTGATATACTGGTGATATGATGGTGATATGACTGGTGATATACTGGTGATATGATGGTGATATACTGGTGATATACTGGTGATATACTTTTGATATGATGGTGATATGATGGTGATGTACTGGTGATGTACTGGTGATATACTGGTGATATACTGGTGATATGATGGTGATATACTGGTGATATACTGGTGATATACTGGTGATATACTGGTGATATGATGGTGATGTACTGGTGATATACTGGTGATGTACTGGTGATATGATGGTGATGTACTGGTGATATACTGGTGATATGATGGTGATATGATGGTGATATACTGGTGATATACTGGTGATATACTGGTGATATACTGGTGATATACTGGTGATATGATGGTGATGTACTGGTGATATACTGGTGATATACTGGTGATATGATGGTGATATACTGGTGATATACTGGTGATATACTGGTGATATACTGGTGATATACTGGTGATATACTGGTGATATGATGGTGATATACTGGTGATATGATGGTGATATACTGGTGATATACTGGTGATATGATGGTGATGTACTGGTGATATACTGGTGATATGATGGTGATATGATGGTGATGTACTGGTGATGTACTGGTGATATACTGGTGATATACTGGTGATATGATGGTGATATACTGGTGATATACTGGGGATATGATGGTGATATACTGGTGATATACTGGTGATATGACGGTGATATACTGGTGATATACTGGTGATATACTGGTGATATGATGGTGAAATACTGGTGATATAATGGTGATATACTGGTGATATGATGGTGATATACTGGTGATATACTGGTGATATACTGGTGATATGATGGTGATATACTGGTGATATACTGGTGATATACTGGTGATATGACTGGTGATATACTGGTGATATACTGGTGATATACTGGTGATATACTGGTGATATGATGGTGATATACTGGTGATATGATGGTGATATACTGGTGATATGATGGTGATATACTGGTGATATACTGGTGATATACTGGTGATATACTGGTGATATACTGGGGATATGATGGTGATATACTGGTGATATACTGGTGATATGATGGTGATATACTGGTGATATACTGGTGATATGATGGTGATATACTGGTGATATACTGGTGATATGATGGTGATATACTGGTGATATGATGGTGATATACTGGTGATATGATGGTGATATACTGGTGATATGATGGTGATATACTGGTGATATGATGGTGATGTACTGGTGATATACTGGTGATATGATGGTGATATGATGGTGATGTACTGGTGATATACTGGTGATGTACTGGTGATATGATGGTGATGTACTGGTGATATACTGGTGATATGATGGTGATATGATGGTGATATACTGGTGATATACTGGTGATATACTGGTGATATACTGGTGATATGATGGTGATGTACTGGTGATATACTGGTGATATACTGGGGATATGATGGTGATATACTGGTGATATACTGGTGATATACTGGTGATATACTGGTGATATGATGGTGATATGATGGTGATGTACTGGTGATATACTGGTGATATACTGGTGATATGATGGTGATATACTGGTGATATACTGGTGATATGATGGTGATATACTGGTGATATACTGGTGATATACTGGTGATATGATGGTGATGTACTGGTGATATGATGGTGATGTACTGGTGATATACTGGTGATATGATGGTGATATACTGGTGATATACTGGTGATATGATGGTGATATACTGGTGATATACTGGTGATATACTGGTGATATGATGGTGATGTACTGGTGATATGATGGTGATATACTGGTGATGTACTGGTGATATACTGGTGATATGATGGTGATATACTGGTGATATACTGGGGATATGATGGTGATGTACTGGTGATATACTGGTGATATACTGGTGATATGATGGTGATATACTGGTGATATACTGGTGATATGATGGTGATATACTGGTGATATACTGGTGATATGATGGTGATATGATGGTGATGTACTGGTGATATACTGGTGATATACTGGTGATATGATGGTGATATACTGGTGATATACTGGTGATATACTGGTGATATGATGGTGATGTACTGGTGATATACTGGTGATATACTGGTGATATGATGGTGATGTACTGGTGATATACTGGTGATATACTGGTGATATACTGGTGATATGATGGTGATATGATGGTGATATACTGGGGATATGATGGTGATATACTGGTGATATACTGGTGATATGATGGTGATATACTGGTGATATGATGGTGATATGATGGTGATGTACTGGTGATGTACTGGTGATATACTGGTGATATACTGGTGATATGATGGTGATATACTGGTGATATACTGGGGATATGATGGTGATGTACTGGTGATATACTGGTGATATACTGGGGATATGATTGTGATATACTGGTGATATACTGGTGATGTACTGGTGATATGATGGTGATGTACTGGTGATATACTGGTGATATGATGGTGATATGATGGTGATGTACTGGTGATATACTGGTGATATACTGGTGATATACTGGTGATATACTGGTGATATGATGGTGATGTACTGGTGATATACTGGTGATATACTGGTGATATGATGGTGATATACTGGTGATATACTGGTGATATACTGGTGATATACTGGTGATATACTGGTGATATGATGGTGATATACTGGTGATATGATGGTGATATACTGGTGATATACTGGTGATATGATGGTGATATGATGGTGATGTACTGGTGATATACTGGTGATATACTGGTGATATACTGGTGATATGATGGTGATATACTGGTGATATACTGGTGATATGATGGTGATATACTGGTGATATACTGGTGATATGATGGTGATATACTGGTGATATGATGGTGATATACTGGTGATATGACGGTGATATACTGGTGATATACTGGTGATATGATGGTGATATACTGGTGATATGATGGTGATGTACTGGTGATATACTGGTGATATACTGGTGATGTACTGGTGATATGATGGTGATGTACTGGTGATATACTGGTGATATGATGGTGATATATGGTGATATACTGGTGATATACTGGTGACATGCTGGTGATATGATGATGAAATGCTGGTGATATGATGGTGATATGCAGATATAGTAGTGACTATGCACCGGTGATATGCTGGTGATATACTGGTGATAACAGTGGTGATATGCTGGTGATATACTGGTGATATGATGATGATATACTGAGGATATACTGGTGATATGATGGTGATATACTTTGGTGATATGATGGTGATGTACTGGTGATATACTGGTGATATATTAGTATTATGATAGTGATATACTGGTATTGTACTAGAGATATATTAGTATTATACTGGTAATATACTGGTATTATGCTGGTGATATACTGGTGACCTTGATAGTATTATGATAGTGATAATATGATGATGTACTGGTGATATACTAGAGATATATTAATTTATATACTGGTAATTTACTGGTGATATGATAGTGATATACTGGTGATATACTGGTGATATGATGGTGATATACTGGTGATATACTGGTGATATGATGGTGATATACTGGTGATATACTGGTGATATGATGGTGATATACTGGTGATATGACTGGTGATATACTGGTGATATACTGGTGATATGATGGTGATATACTGGTGATATGATGGTGATGTACTGGTGATATACTGGTGATGTACTGGTGATATGATGGTGATGTACTGGTGATATACTGGTGATATGATGGTGATATGATGGTGATGTACTGGTGATATACTGGTGATATACTGGTGATATACTGGGGATATGATGGTGATGTACTGGTGATATACTGGTGATATACTGGTGATATGATGGTGATATACTGGTGATATACTGGTGATATACTGGTGATATACTGGTGATATGATGGTGATATGATGGTGATGTACTGGTGATGTACTGGTGATATACTGGTGATATACTGGTGATATGATGGTGATATACTGGTGATATACTGGGGATATGATGGTGATGTACTGGTGATATACTGGTGATATACTGGTGATATGATGGTGATATACTGGTGATATACTGGTGATATGATGGTGATATACTGGTGATATACTGGTGATATGATGGTGATGTACTGGTGATATGATGGTGATATGATGGTGATGTACTGGTGATATGATGGTGATATGCTGGTGATGTACTGGTGATATGACTGGTGATATGATGGTGATATACTGGTGATATACTGGGGATATGATGGTGATATACTGGTGATATACTGGTGATATGATGGTGATATACTGGTGATATACTGGTGATATACTGGTGATATACTGGTGATATGATGGTGATATACTGGTGATATGATGGTGATATACTGGTGATATACTGGTGATATGATGGTGATATGATGGTGATGTACTGGTGATATACTGGTGATATACTGGTGATATACTGGTGATATGATGGTGATATACTGGTGATATACTGGTGATATGATGGTGATATACTGGTGATATACTGGTGATATACTGGTGATATACTGGTGATATGATGGTGATATACTGGTGATATACTGGTGATATGATGGTGATATACTGGTGATATGATGGTGATATACTGGTGATATACTGGTGATATACTGGTGATATACTGGTGATATGATGGTGATGTACTGGTGATATACTGGTGATATGATGGTGATATGATGGTGATGTACTGGTGATATACTGGTGATATGGTGATATACTGGTGATATGATGGTGATATACTGGTGATATACTGGTGATATGATGGTGATATGATGGTGATGTACTGGTGATATACTGGTGATATACTGGTGATATACTGGTGATATGATGGTGATATACTG
Source organism: Oncorhynchus keta (assembly GCF_023373465.1). NCBI lineage: Eukaryota > Metazoa > Chordata > Actinopteri > Salmoniformes > Salmonidae > Oncorhynchus > Oncorhynchus keta. The sequence goes on from NW_026282869.1 coordinate 13,115, forward strand.
GTGATATACTGGTGATATGATGGTGATATACTGGTGATATACTGGTGATATGACGGTGATATACTGGTGATATACTGGTGATATACTGGTGATATGATGGTGATATACTGGTGATATACTGGTGATATACTGGTGATATGATGGTGATATACTGGTGATATACTGGTGATATACTGGTGATATGATGGTGATATACTGGTGATATACTGGTGATATACTGGTGATATGATGGTGATATACTGGTGATATACTGGTGATATACTGGTGATATACTGGTGATATGATGGTGATATACTGGTGATATGATGGTGATATACTGGTGATATGATGGTGATATACTGGTGATATACTGGTGATATACTGGTGATATACTGGTGATATACTGGGGATATGATGGTGATATACTGGTGATATACTGGTGATATGATGGTGATATACTGGTGATATACTGGTGATATGATGGTGATATACTGGTGATATGATGGTGATATGATGGTGATATACTGGTGATATGATGGTGATATACTGGTGATATACTGGTGATATGATGGTGATATACTGGGGATATGATGGTGATATACTGGTGATATGATGGTGATGTACTGGTGATGTCCTGGTGATATGATGGTGATATGATGGTGATGTACTGGTGATATACTGGTGATGTACTGGTGATATGATGGTGATGTACTGGTGATATACTGGTGATATGATGGTGATATGATGGTGATATACTGGTGATATACTGGTGATATACTGGTGATATACTTGGGATATGATGGTGATGTACTGGTGATATACTGGTGATATACTGGGGATATGATGGTGATATACTGGTGATATACTGGTGATATACTGGTGATATACTGGTGATATGATGGTGATATGATGGTGATGTACTGGTGATATACTGGTGATATACTGGTGATATGATGGTGATATACTGGTGATATACTGGTGATATGATGGTGATATACTGGTGATATACTGGTGATATACTGGTGATATGATGGTGATGTACTGGTGATATGATGGTGATATACTGGTGATATACTGGTGATATGATGGTGATATACTGGTGATATACTGGTGATATGATGGTGATATACTGGTGATATACTGGTGATATACTGGTGATATGATGGTGATGTACTGGTGATATGATGGTGATATACTGGTGATGTACTGGTGATATACTGGTGATATGATGGTGATATACTGGTGATATACTGGGGATATGATGGTGATGTACTGCGATATACTGGTGATATACTGGTGATATGATGGATATACTGGTGATATACTGGTGATGTATATGTACTGGGTGATATGATGGTGATGTACTGGTGATGTACTGGGTGATATACTGGTGATATGATGGTGATATACTGGTGATATACTGTTGATGTACTGGTGATATGATGGTGATGTACTGGTGATATACGGGTATATGATGGTGATATGATGGTGATGTACTGGTGATATACTGGTGATATACTGTTCATATACTGGTGATATGATGGTGATATGATGGTGATATACTGGGGATATGATGGTACATACTGGTGATATACTGGTGATATGATGGTGATATACTGGTGATATGATGGTGATATGATGGTGATGTACTGGTGATGTACTGGTGATATACTGGTATATACTGTGATATGATGGTGATTACTGTGATATACTGGGGATATGATGGTGATGTACTGGTGATATACTGGTGATATACTGGGGTGATATATACTGGTGATATACTGGTGATGTACTGGTGATATGATGGTGATGTACTGGTGATATATTGGTGATATGATGGGTGATATGATGGTGATGTACTGGTGATATACTGGTGATATACTGGTGATATACTGGTGATATACTGGGGATATGATGGTGATGTACTGGTGATATACTGGTGATATACTGGGGGATATGGTGGTGATATACTGGTGATATAGTGGTGATATACTGGTGATATACTGGTGATATACTGGTGATATGATGGTGATATACTGGTGATATGATGGTGATGTCAACAGATATACTGATGATATGATGGTGATATGATGGTGATGTACTGGTGATATACTGGTGATATACTGGTGATATACTGGTGATATGATGGTGATATACTGGTGATATACTGGGGATATGATGGTGATGTACTGGTGATATACTGGTGATATGATGGTGATATACTGGTGATATGATGGTGATATACTGGTGATATGACGGTGATATACTGGTGATATACTGGTGATATGATGGTGATATACTGGTGATATGATGGTGATGTACTGGTGATATACTGGTGATATGACTGGTGATGTACTGGTGATATACACTGTTTCCGGTTCCGGTTGGAGCGAGCGGTCGCATTCGCACTTCGCTCTGCAGGTTGTATAACTTTTTCATTACATTTCATTATAGTACAACGGTTGATTTGTCTAATCTTAGCAATTCTTCTTAGCTAGCTACATAGCCGTCCTTGTATCAGAGATAATTGCATAATTATCGTATTTCGTTGCCCTAACGTAGCCTTCACTGCTATTCGCCCAGGAGCTAGCTAACGCTAGCTAACGCACACAGATTAGCATCACTGTAGTGCTATTCACTCAACTGTACGACTTGATTAGTTCAGTGTTAGCTAGCTACATAATCTTAGCCATTCTTCTTAGCTAGCTACATAGCCGTCCTTGTATCAGAGATAATTGCATAATTATCGTATTTCGTATTTCGTCGCCCTAACGTAGCCTTCACTGCTATTCGCCCAGGAGCTAGCAACGCTAGCTAACGCACACAGATTAGCATCACTGTAGTGCTATTCACTCAACTGTACGACTTGATTAGTTCAGTGTTAGCTAGCTACATAGCTGTCTTTGTTTCCAAGATAATTGTGTAGTTTAGTGTGTGTAGCCTTGGAGTGATTATCTTAATTCACTGAGGTTCGCTAGCCAGCTATTGTCGTTCTTTTAACTCAACGTAACGTAAACAACACTGCTAGCTAGCCAGCTAGCCCCGAATAGCAGCACTGTAGAAATTATTACACTCAACGGAACGACTTGATTAGTGTAGTGTCAACAACGCAGCTACTGCCAGCTAGCCTACTTTAGCAGTACTGTATCATTTTAATCATTTTAGTCAATAAGATTCTTGCTACGTAAGCCTAACTTTCTGAACATTCGAGACGTGTAGTCCGCTTGTCATTCCAATTTCCTTGCATTAGCGTAGCCTTTTCTGTAGCCTGTCAACTATGTGTCTGTCTATCCCTGTTCTCTCCTCTCTGCACAGACCATACAAACGCTCCACACCGCGTGGCCGCGACCACCCTAACCTGGTGGTCCCAGCGCGTACGACCCACGTGGAGTTCCAGGTCTCCGGTAGCCTCTGGAACTGCCAATCTGCGGCCAACAAGGCAGAGTTCATCTCAGCCTATGCCTCCCTCCAGTCCCTTGACTTCTTGGCACTGACGGAAACATGGATCACCACAGATAACACTGCTACTCCTACTGCTCTCTCCTCGTCCGCCCACGTGTTCTCGCACACCCGAGAGCTTCTGGTCAGCGGGGTGGTGGCACCGGGATCCTCATCTCTCCCAAGTGGTCTTTCTCTCTTTCTCCCCTTACCCATCTGTCTATTGCCTCCTTTGAATTCCATGCTGTCACAGTTACCAGCCCTTTCAAGCTTAACATCCTTATCATTTATCGCCCTCCAGGTTCCCTTGGAGAGTTCATCAATGAGCTTGATGCCTTGATAAGCTCCTTTCCTGAGGACGGCTCACCTCTCACAGTTCTGGGCGACTTTAACCTCCCCACGTCTACCTTTGACTCATTCCTCTCTGCCTCCTTCTTTCCACTCCTCTCCTCTTTTGACCTCACCCTCTCACCTTCCCCCTACTCACAAGGCAGGCAATACGCTTGACCTCATCTTTACTAGATGCTGTTCTTCCACTAACCTCATTGCAACTCCCCTCCAAGTCTCCGACCACTACCTTGTATCCTTTTCCCTCTCGCTCTCATCCAACACTTCCCACACTGCCCCTACTCGGATGGTATCGCGCCGTCCCAACCTTCGCTCTCTCTCCCCCGCTACTCTCTCCTCTTCCATCCTATCTTCTCTTCCCTCTGCTCAAACTTTCTCCAACCTATCTCCTGATTCTGCCTCCTCAACCCTCCTCTCCTCCCTTACTGCATCCTTTGACTCCCTATGTCCCCTATCCTCCAGGCCGGCTCGGTCCTCCCCTCCCGCTCCGTGGCTCGACGACTCATTGCGAGCTCACAGAACAGGGCTCCGGGCAGCCGAGCGGAAATGGAGGAAAACTCGCCTCCCTGCGGACCTGGCATCCTTTCACTCCCTCCTCTCTACATTTTCCTCCTCTGTCTCTGCTGCTAAAGCCACTTTCTACCATTCTAAGTTCCAAGCATCTGCCTCTAACCCTAGGAAGCTCTTTGCCACCTTCTCCTCCCTCCTGAATCCTCCCCCCTCCCTCCTCCCTCTCTGCAGATGACTTCGTCAACCATTTTGAAAAGAAGGTCGATGACATCCGATCCTCGTTTGCTAAGTCAAACGACACCGCTGGTTCTGCTCACACTGCCCTACCCTATGCTCTGACCTCTTTCTCCCCTCTCTCTCCAGATGAAATCTCGCGTCTTGTGACGGCCGGCCGCCCAACAACCTGCCCGCTTGACCCTATCCCCTCCTCTCTTCTCCAGACCATTTCCGGAGACCTTCTCCCTTACCTCACCTCGCTCATCAACTCATCCCTGACCGCTGGCTACGTCCCTCCCGTCTTCAAGAGAGCGAGAGTTGCACCCCTTCTGAAAAAACCTACACTCGATCCCTCCGATGTCAACAACTACAGACCAGTATCCCTTCTCTCTTTTCTCTCCAAAACTCTTGAGCGTGCCGTCCTTGGCCAGCTCTACCGCTATCTCTCTCAGAATGACCTTCTTGATCCAAATCAGTCAGGTTTCAAGACTAGTCATTCAACTGAGACTGCTCTTCTCTGTATCACGGAGGCGCTCCGCACTGCTAAAGCTAACTCTCTCTCCTCTGCTCTCATCCTTCTAGACCTATCGGCTGCCTTCGATACTGTGAACCATCAGATCCTCCTCTCCACCCTCTCCGAGTTGGGCATCTCCGGCGCGGCCCACGCTTGGATTGCGTCCTACCTGACAGGTCGCTCCTACCAGGTGGCGTGGCGAGAATCTGTCTCCTCACCACGCGCTCTCACCACTGGTGTCCCCCAGGGCTCTGTTCTAGGCCCTCTCTTATTCTCGCTATACACCAAGTCACTTGGCTCTGTCATAACCTCACATGGTCTCTCCTATCATTGCTATGCAGACGACACACAATTAATCTTCTCCTTTCCCCCTTCTGATGACCAGGTGGCGAATCGCATCTCTGCATGTCTGGCAGACATATCAGTGTGGATGACGGATCACCACCTCAAGCTGAACCTCAGCAAGACGGAGCTCCTCTTCCTCCCGGGGAAGGACTGCCCGTTCCATGATCTCGCCATCACGGTTGACAACTCCATTGTGTCCTCCTCCCAGAGCGCTAAGAACCTTGGCGTGATCCTGGACAACACCCTGACGTTCTCAACTAACATCAAGGCGGTGTCCCGTTCCTGTAGGTTCATGCTCTACAACATCCGCAGAGTACGACCCTGCCTCACACAGGAAGCGGCGCAGGTCCTAATCCAGGCACTTGTCATCTCCCGTCTTGATTACTGCAACTCGCTGTTGGCTGGGCTCCCTGCCTGTGCCATTAAACCCCTACAACTCATCCAGAACGCCGCAGCCCGTCTGGTGTTCAACCTTCCCAAGTTCTCTCACGTCACCCCGCTCCTCCGCTCTCTCCACTGGCTTCCAGTTGAAGCTCGCATCCGCTACAAGACCATGGTGCTCGCCTACGGAGCTGTGAGGGAACGGCACCTCAGTACCTCCAGGCTCTGATCAGGCCCTACACCCAAACAAGGGCACTGCGTTCATCCACCTCTGGCCTGCTCGCCTCCCTACCACTGAGGAAGTACAGTTCCCGCTCAGCCCAGTCAAAACTGTTCGCTGCTCTGGCCCCCAATGGTGGAACAAACTCCCTCACGACGCCAGGACAGCGGAGTCAATCACCACCTTCCGGAGACACCTGAAACCCCACCTCTTCAAGGAATACCTAGGATAGGGTAAGTAAGGGTAGGTAATCCTTCTCCCCCCAACAAGATTTAGATGCAAGTGGCTGTTCCACTGGTTGTCATAAGGTGTATGCACCAATTTGTAAGTCGCTCTGGATAAGAGCGTCTGCTAAATGACTTAAATGTAAATGTAAATGTAAATGATATGATGGTGATGTACTGGTGATATACTGGTGATATGACTGGTGATATGATGGTGATATACTGGTGATATACTGGTGATATGATGGTGATATACTGGTGATATGATGGTGATATACTGGTGATATACTGGTGATATACTGGTGATATGATGGTGATATACTGGTGATATACTGGTGATATGATGGTGATATACTGGTGATATACTGGTGATATACTGGTGATATGATGGTGATATACTGGTGATATACTGGTGATGTACTGGTGATATGATGGTGATATACTGGTGATATACTGGTGATATGATGGTGATATGATGGTGATATACTGGTGATATACTGGTGATATACTGGTGATATACTGGTGATATACTGGTGATATGATGGTGATATACTGGTGATATACTGGTGATATACTGGTGATATGATGGTGATATACTGGTGATATGATGGTGATATACTGGTGATATACTGGTGATATACTGGTGATATGATGGTGATATACTGGTGATATACTGGTGATATACTGGTGATATACTGGTGATATGATGGTGATATACTGGTGATATGATGGTGATATACTGGTGATATACTGGTGATATGATGGTGATATACTGGTGATATACTGGTGATATGATGGTGATATACTGGTGATATACTGGTGATATGATGGTGATATACTGGTGATATGACTGGTGATATACTGGTGATATACTGGTGATATGATGGTGATATACTGGTGATATGATGGTGATGTACTGGTGATATACTGGTGATATACTGGTGATATGATGGTGATATACTGGTGATATACTGGTGATATGATGGTGATATGACTGGTGATATACTGGTGATATACTGGTGATATGACTGGTGATATACTGGTGATATGATGGTGATGTACTGGTGATATACTGGTGATATACTGGTGATATGATGGTGATATACTGGTGATATACTGGTGATATACTGGTGATATACTGGTGATATGATGGTGATATGATGGTGATGTACTGGTGATATACTGGTGATATACTGGTGATATACTGGTGATATGATGGTGATATACTGGTGATATACTGGTGATATGATGGTGATGTACTGGTGATATACTGGTGATATACTGGGGATATGATGGTGATATACTGGTGATATACTGGTGATATGATGGTGATATACTGGTGATATACTGGTGATATGATGGTGATGTACTGGTGATATGATGGTGATATGATGGTGATATACTGGTGATATGATGGTGATATACTGGTGATGTACTGGTGATATGATGGTGATATGATGGTGATATACTGGTGATATACTGGGGATATGATGGTGATATACTGGTGATATACTGGTGATATGATGGTGATATACTGGTGATATACTGGTGATATACTGGTGATATGATGGTGATGTACTGGTGATATGATGGTGATATACTGGTGATATACTGGTGATATACTGGTGATATGATGGTGATATACTGGTGATATACTGGTGATATGATGGTGATATACTGGTGATATACTGGTGATATGACTGGTGATATGATGGTGATATACTGGTGATATACTGGTGATATACTGGTGATATGATGGTGATATACTGGTGATATGATGGTGATATACTGGTGATATACTGGTGATATACTGGTGATATACTGGTGATATGATGGTGATATACTGGTGATATACTGGTGATATGATGGTGATATACTGGTGATATACTGGTGATATGACGGTGATATACTGGTGATATACTGGTGATATACTGGTGATATACTGGTGATATGATGGTGATATACTGGTGATATAATGGTGATATACTGGTGATATGATGGTGATATACTGGTGATATACTGGTGATATACTGGTGATATGATGGTGATATACTGGTGATATACTGGTGATATACTGGTGATATACTGGTGATATGACGGTGATATACTGGTGATATACTGGTGATATACTGGTGATATGATGGTGATATACTGGTGATATGATGGTGATATACTGGTGATATGATGGTGATATACTGGTGATATACTGGTGATATACTGGTGATATGATGGTGATATACTGGTGATATGATGGTGATATACTGGTGATATGATGGTGATATACTGGTGATATACTGGTGATATACTGGTGATATACTGGTGATATACTGGTGATGTACTGGTGATATACTGGTGATATGATGGTGATATACTGGTGATATACTGGTGATATGATGGTGATATACTGGTGATATACTGGTGATATGATGGTGATATACTGGTGATATGATGGTGATATACTGGTGATATGATGGTGATATACTGGTGATATACTGGTGATATGATGGTGATGTCCTGGTGATATGATGGTGATATGATGGTGATATACTGGTGATATGATGGTGATATACTGGTGATATACTGGTGATATGATGGTGATGTACTGGTGATATGATGGTGATATGATGGTGATATACTGGTGATATGATGGTGATATACTGGTGATATACTGGTGATATGATGGTGATATACTGGTGATATGATGGTGATATACTGGTGATATGACTGGTGATATACTGGTGATATGATGGTGATATACTGGGGATATGATGGTGATATACTGGTGATATGATGGTGATGTACTGGTGATGTACTGGTGATATGATGGTGATATGATGGTGATATACTGGTGATATACTGGTGATATACTGGTGATATACTGGTGATATGATGGTGATATACTGGTGATATGATGGTGATATACTGGTGATATGATGGTGATATACTGGTGATATACTGGTGATATACTGGTGATATACTGGTGATATACTGGTGATATACTGGGGATATGATGGTGATATACTGGTGATATACTGGTGATATGATGGTGATATACTGGTGATATACTGGTGATATGATGGTGATATACTGGTGATATGATGGTGATATACTGGTGATATGATGGTGATATACTGGTGATATACTGGTGATATGATGGTGATGTACTGGTGATATGATGGTGATATGATGGTGATATACTGGTGATATGATGGTGATATACTGGTGATATACTGGTGATATGATGGTGATATACTGGTGATATGATGGTGATATACTGGTGATATGACTGGTGATATACTGGTGATATGATGGTGATATACTGGTGATATGATGGTGATATACTGGTGATATGATGGTGATGTACTGGTGATATACTGGTGATATGATGGTGATATGATGGTGATGTACTGGTGATATACTGGTGATATACTGGTGATATGATGGTGATATACTGGTGATATGATGGTGATGTACTGGTGATATACTGGTGATATGATGGTGATATGATGGTGATGTACTGGTGATATACTGGTGATATACTGGTGATATGATGGTGATATACTGGTGATATACTGGTGATATGATGGTGATATACTGGTGATATACTGGTGATATACTGGTGATATACTTGGTGATATGATGGTGATGTACTGGTGATATACTGGTGATATACTGGTGATATGATGGTGATATACTGGTGATATACTGGTGATATACTGGTGATATACTGGTGATATGATGGTGATATCATGGTGATGTACTGGTGATGTACTGGTGATATACTGGTGATATACTGGTGATATGATGGTGATATACTGGTGATATACTGGTGATATGATGGTGATGTACTGGTGATATACTGGTGATATACTGGTGATATGATGGTGATATACTGGTGATATACTGGTGATATGATGGTGATATACTGGTGATATACTGGTGATATACTGGTGATATGATGGTGATATACTGGTGATATGATGGTGATATACTGGTGATATGATGGTGATATACTGGTGATATGACTGGTGATATACTGGTGATATGATGGTGATATACTGGGGATATGATGGTGATATACTGGTGATATGATGGTGATGTACTGGTGATGTCCTGGTGATATGATGGTGATATACTGGTGATGTACTGGTGATATACTGGTGATATACTGGTGATATGATGGTGATATACTGGTGATATGATGGTGATATACTGGTGATATGATGGTGATGTACTGGTGATATACTGGTGATATGATGGTGATATACTGGTGATATACTGGTGATATACTGGTGATATACTGGTGATATACTGGTGATATACTGGTGATATGATGGTGATGTACTGGTGATATACTGGTGATATACTGGGGATATGATGGTGATATACTGGTGATATACTGGTGATATACTGGTGATATACTGGTGATATGATGGTGATATCATGGTGATATACTGGTGATGTACTGGTGATATACTGGTGATATACTGGTGATATGATGGTGATATACTGGTGATATACTGGGGATATGATGGTGATGTACTGGTGATATACTGGTGATATACTGGTGATATGATGGTGATATACTGGTGATATGATGGTGATATACTGGTGATATACTGGTGATATACTGGTGATATGATGGTGATATACTGGTGATATGATGGTGATATACTGGTGATATGACTGGTGATATACTGGTGATATGATGGTGATATACTGGTGATATGATGGTGATATACTGGTGATATACTGGTGATATACTGGTGATATACTGGTGATATACTGGTGATATACTGGTGATATACTGGTGATATGATGGTGATATACTGGTGATATACTGGTGATATGATGGTGATATACTGGTGATATACTGGTGATATGATGGTGATATGATGGTGATGTACTGGTGATGTACTGGTGATATACTGGTGATATACTGGTGATATGATGGTGATATACTGGTGATATACTGGGGATATGATGGTGATATACTGGTGATATACTGGTGATATACTGGGGATATGATGGTGATATACTGGTGATATACTGGTGATATGATGGTGATATACTGGTGATATACTGGTGATATACTGGTGATATGATGGTGATATACTGGTGATATGATGGTGATATACTGGTGATATGATGGTGATATACTGGTGATATGATGGTGATATACTGGTGATATGATGGTGATATACTGGTGATATGATGGTGATATACTGGTGATATGATGGTGATGTACTGGTGATGTACTGGTGATATGATGGTGATATGATGGTGATATACTGGTGATATACTGGTGATATACTGGTGATATGATGGTGATATACTGGTGATATACTGGTGATGTACTGGTGATATGATGGTGATGTACTGGTGATATACTGGTGATATGATGGTGATATGATGGTGATGTACTGTTGATATACTGGTGATATACTGGTGATATGATGGTGATATACTGGTGATATACTGGGGATATGATGGTGATATACTGGTGATATACTGGTGATATACTGGTGATATACTGGTGATATACTGGTGATATGATGGTGATATGATGGTGATGTACTGGTGATGTACTGGTGATATACTGGGGATATGATGGTTATATACTGGTGATTTACTGGTGATATACTGGTGATATGATGGTGATGTACTGGTGATGTACTGGTGATATGATGGTGATATGATGGTGATATACTGGTGATATACTGGTGATGTACTGGTGATATGATGGTGATGTACTGGTGATATACTGGTGATATGATGGTGATATACTGGTGATATACTGGTGATATACTGGTGATATACTGGTGATATACTGGTGATATGATGGTGATGTACTGGTGATATACTGGTGATATACTGGGGATATGATGGTGATATACTGGTGATATACTGGTGATATACTGGTGATATGATAGTGACCATACTGGTGATATACTGGTTGATATACTGGTATTATACTGGTGATATATTAGTGATATGATAGTGATAACACTGGTGATATACTGGTAATATAGAGATATAATGAACATATACTGGTAATTTACTGGTAATGTATTAGTATTGGTGACCATACTGGTGATGCCTTGGTATTATATTGGTAATGTACTGGTAATATACTGGTATTATATTAGTGATACCAGTATACTGAGGAATATAGTAGTATTATACTGGTAATACTGTTATACTGGTAAGTACTGGTATTATACTGGTATTATGATAGTGGTATACTGGTGACTATACCCAGGGGCCATATTGGTGATAATAAGCTGGTGATATACTGGGGAATATGATAGTGATATACTGGTATTATACTGGTGATATGATAGTGATATACTGTTATTATAGTGATGAAAATACTGGTAATATGATAGTATTATACTGGTAATATACTGGTAATATACTGATGATATACAAGTGATGTACTAGGGGAATATGATAGTGCTACTAATATACTGGTATTATACTGGTAATGTATTAGTATTATACTGGTACGATATCTGTTAATATAGTAGTGATATACTGGTGATGTACTGGATGGTGATATACTGGGGATATGATGGTGATATACTGGTGATATGATGGTGATGTACTGGTGATGTCCTGGTGATATGATGGTGATATACTGGTGATGTACTGGTGATATGATGGTGATATACTGGGGATATGATGGTGATATACTGGTGATATGATGGTGATGTACTGGTGATGTCCTGGTGATATGATGGTGATGTACTGGTGATATGATGGTGATATACTGGTGATGTACTGGTGATATACTGGTGATATACTGGTGATATGATGGTGATATACTGGTGATATGATGGTGATATACTGGTGATATGATGGTGATATACTGGTGATATGATGGTGATATACTGGTGATATGATGGTGATATACTGGTGATATGATGGTGATATACTGGTGATATACTGGTGATATACTGGTGATATGATGGTGATATACTGGTGATATGATGGTGATATACTGGTGATATACTGGTGATATACTGGTGATATGATGGTGATATACTGGTGATATACTGGTGATATACTGGTGATATACTGGTGATATACTGGTGATATACCATTGATATACTGGTGATATACTGGTGATACTGGTGATATGATGGTGATGTACTGGTGATATACTGGTGATGATGGTGATATACTGGTGATATACTGGTGATATGATGGTGATATACTGGTGATATACTGGTGATATACTGGTGATATACTGGTGATATGATGGTGATATACTGGTGATATGATGGTGATATACTGGTGATATACTGGTGATATACTGGTGATATGATGGTGATATACTGGTGATATACTGGTGATATGACTGGTGATATACTGGTGATATACTGGTGATATACTGGTGATATACTGGTGATATGATGGTGATATACTGGTGATACTGGTGATGTACTGGTGATATACTGGTGATATGATGGTGATATACTGGTGATATACTGGTGATGTACTGGTGATATGATGGTGATGTACTGGTGATATACTGGTGATATGATGGTGATATGATGGTGATGTACTGGTGATATACTGGTGATATACTGGTGATATACTGGTGATATGATGGTGATATACTGGTGATATACTGGGGATATGATGGTGATATACTGGTGATATACTGGTGATATGATGGTGATATACTGGTGATATACTGGTGATATACTGGTGATATGATGGTGATATGATGGTGATGTACTGGTGATATACTGGTGATATACTGGTGATATGATGGTGATATACTGGTGATATACTGGTGATATGATGGTGATATACTGGTGATATACTGGTGATATGATGGTGATATACTGGTGATATGATGGTGATATACTGGTGATATACTGGTGATATGATGGTGATATACTGGTGATATGCTGGTGATATGATGGTGATATGCTGGTGATATACTGGTGATATACTGGTGATATACTGGTGATATACTGGTGATATACTGGTGATATGACGTTGATATACTGGTGATATACTGGTGATATGATGGTGATATACTGGTGATATGATGGTGATATACTGGTGATATACTGGTGATATGATGGTGATATACTGGTGATATGCTGGTGATATGATGGTGATATGCTGGTGATATAGTGGTGATATACTGGTGATATACTGGTGATATACTGGTGATATACTGGTGATATGACGTTGATATACTGGTGATATACTGGTGATATACTGGTGATATACTGGTGATATACTGGTGATATACTGGTGATATACTGGTGATATGATGGTGATATACTGGTGATATGATGGTGATATACTGGTGATATGATGGTGATATACTGGTGATATACTGGTGATATACTGGTGATATGATGGTGATATACTGGTGATATGATGGTGATATACTGGTGATATGATGGTGATATACTGGTGATATGATGGTGATATACTGGTGATATACTGGTGATATACTGGTGATATACTGGTGATGTACTGGTGATATACTGGGGATATGATGGTGATATACTGGTGATATACTGGTGATATGATGGTGATATACTGGTGATATACTGGTGATATGATGGTGATATACTGGTGATATGATGGTGATATACTGGTGATATGATAGTGATATACTGGTGATATACTGGTGATATGATGGTGATGTACTGGTGATATGATGGTGATATGATGGTGATATACTGGTGATATGATGGTGATATACTGGTGATATGATGGTGATGTACTGGTGATATGATGGTGATATGATGGTGATGTACTGGTGATATACTGGTGATATAATGGTGATATGATGGTGATATACTGGTGATATACTGGTGATATGATGGTGATATGATGGTGATATACTGGTGATATACTGGTGATATACTGGTGATATACTTGGGATATGATGGTGATGTACTGGTGATATACTGGTGATATACTGGTGATATGATGGTGATATCATGGTGATGTACTGGTGATATACTGGTGATATACTGGTGATATGATGGTGATATCATGGTGATGTACTGGTGATGTACTGGTGATATACTGGTGATATGATGGTGATATACTGGTGATACACTGGGGATATGATGGTGATGTACTGGTGATATACTGGTGATATACTGGGTGATATGATGGTGATATACTGGTGATATGATGGTGATATACTGGTGATATAATGGTATATACTGGTGATATGATGGTGATATACTAGTTTGCATATGATGGTGATGTACTGGTGATATACTGGTGATATGATGGTGATATACTGGGGATAAACCAGATGGTGACAGAGGTGGATGGTGATATATGGTGATATACTGGTGATGTCCTGTGATATACGGGTGATATACTGGTGTGATGCTGATGTACTGGTGATATGATGGTGATGTATGGTGATATACTGGGGATATGATGGTGATATACTGGTGATATGATGGTGATGTACTGGTGATGTACTGGTGATATGATGGTGATGTACTGGTGATATGATGGTGATATACTGGTGATGTACTGGTGATATACTGATGATAAGAGCGTCTGCTAAATGACTTAAATGTAAATGTAATGATGGTGATATACTTATGATATACTGGGGATATGATGGAGATATACTGGTGATATACTGGTGATATACTGTTGATATGATGGTGATATACTGGTGATATACTGGTGATATATGGTGATGTACTGGTGATGTACTGGTGATATATGGTGATATGATGGTGATGTACTTGTGATGTACTGTGATATACTGGTGATATGATGGTGATATACTGGTGATATACTGGTGATATACTGGTGATATGATGGTGATGTACTGGTGATATACTGTGATATACTGTTGATATACTGGTGATATATGATGGTGATATACTGGTGATATACTGGGGATATGATGGTGATGTACTGGTGATATACTGGGATATGATGGTGATATACTGGTGATATACTGGTGATATAGTTGGTGGTTGAAGATATCCTCTAGTGGTGTGGGGGCTGTGCTTGGCAAAGTGGGTGGGGCTATATCCTTCCTGTTTGGCCCTGTCCGGGGTGTCCTCGGATGGGGCCATGAAAGGCCTCTGACCTCCTGTCTCAGCCTCCAGTATTTATGCTGCAGTAGTTTATGTGTCGGGGTTAGGGTCAGTTTGTTTATCTGAGTACTTCTCCTGTCCTATTCGATGTCCTGTGTGAATCTAAGTGTGCGTTCTTCAATTCTCTCCTCTCTCTTTCTTCTCTCCTCTCTCGGAGGACCTGGAGCCCTAGGACCATGCCCCAGGACTACCTGACATGATGACTTTGCCGTCCCCAGTCCACCTGGCCATGCTGCTGCTCCAGTTTCAACTGGTTTGGGCCCCAGGACCATGTCCCAGGACTACCTGACATGAGGACTCCTTTGCTGTCCCCAGTCCACCTGGGCATGCTCCTGCTCCAGTTTCAACTGTTCTGCCTTACTATCATTCAACCATGCTGGTCATTTATGAACATTTGAACATCTTGGCCACGCTCTGTTATAATCTCCACCGCACAGCCAGAAGAGGACCGGCCACCCCACATATGCTCTCTAATTTCTCTTCTTTCTCTCTCTCGAGGACCTGAGCCCTAGAGACCGTGCCCCAGGACTACCTGACATGATGGCTCCTTGCTGTCCCCAGTCCACCTGACTGTGCTGCTGCTCCAGTTTCAACTGTTCTGCCTTATTATTATTTGACCATGCTGGTCATTTATGAACATTTGAACATCTTGGTCATGTTCTGTTATAATCTCTACCCGGCACAGCCAGAAGAGGACTGGCCACCCCACATAGCCCGGTTCCTCTCTAGGTTTCTTCCTAGGTTTTGGCCTTTCTAGGGAGTTTTTCCTAGCCACCGTGCTTTTACACCTGCATTGTTTGCTGTTTGGGGTTTTAGGCTGGGTTTCTGTACAGCACTTTGAGATATCAGCTGATGTACGAAGGGCTATATAAATAAATTTGATTTGATTTGATTTGATATACTGGTGATATACTGGTGATATGATGGTGATATGATGGTGATGTACTGGTGATATACTGGTGATATACTGGTGATATGATGGTGATATACTGGTGATATACTGGTGATATGATGGTGATATACTGGTGATATACTGGTGATATGATGGTGATATACTGGTGATATGATGGTGATATACTGGTGATATACTGGTGATATGATGGTGATATACTGGTGATATGATGGTGATATACTGGTGATATACTGGTGATATGATGGTGATATACTGGTGATATGATGGTGATATACTGGTGATATGACGGTGATATACTGGTGATATACTGGTGATATGATGGTGATATACTGGTGATATGATGGTGATATACTGGTGATATGATGGTGATATACTGGTGATATACTGGTGATATACTGGTGATATGATGGTGATATACTGGTGATATACTGGTGATATACTGGTGATATGATGGTGATATACTGGTGATATACTGGTGATATGATGGTGATATACTGGTGATATGATGGTGATATGATGGTGATATACTGGTGATATGATGGTGATATACTGGTGATATACTGGTGATATGATGGTGATATACTGGTGATATGATGGTGATATACTGGTGATATACTGCGATATGATGGTGATCTACTGGTGATATGATGGTGATATACTGGTGATAAGGACGTTGATATACTGGTGATATACTGGTGATATGATGGTGATATACTGGGGATATGATGGTGATATACTGGTGATATGATGGTGATGTACTGGTGATGTCCTGGTGATATACTGGTGATATGATGGTGATGTACTGGTGATATACTGGTGATGTACTGGTGATATGATGGTGATGTACTGGGTGATATACTGGTGAGGATGGTGATATGATGGTGATATACTGGGGATATACTGGTGATATACTGGTGATATACTGGTGATATACTTGGGATATGATGGTGATGTACTGGTGATATACTGGTGCATACTGGGGATATGATGGTGATATACTGGTGATATACTGGATATACTGGATATACTGGTGATATGATGGTGATATCATGGTGATGTACTGGTGTATGTACTGGTGATATACTGGTGATATACTGGTGATCATCTTCTGATGTCTGTGGTGATGTCACTGGTGATATGATGGTGATATACTGGTGATATACTGGTGATATACTGGTGATATGATGGTGATATACTGGTGATATACTGGTGATATGATGGTGATATACTGGTGATATACTGGTGATATGATGGTGATATACTGGTGATATACTGGTGATATAGTTGGTGGTTGAAGATATCCTCTAGTGGTGTGGGGGCTGTGCTTTGGCAAAGGTGGGTGGGGTTATATCCTTCCTGTTTGGCCCTGTCCGGGGTGTGTCCTCGGATGGGGCCACAGTAAGTCTCCCTGACCCCTCCTGTCTCAGCCTCCAGTATTTATGCTGCAGTAGTTTATGTGTCGGGGGCTAGGGTCAGTTTGTTATATCTGGAGTACTTCTCCTGTCCTATTCGGTGTCCTGGTGAATCTAAGTGTGCGTTCTCTAATTCTCTCCTTCTCTCTTTCTTTCTCTCTCTCGGAGGACCTGAGCCCTAGGACCATGCCCCAGGACTACCTGACATGATGACTCCTTGCTGTCCCCAGTCCACCTGGCCATGCTGCTGCTCCAGTTTCAACTGGCCTGGGCCCTAGGACCATGTCCCAGGACTACCTGACATGAGGACTCCTTGCTGTCCCCAGTCCACCTGGCCATGCTCCTGCTCCAGTTTCAACTGTTCTGCCTTACTATTATTCAACCATGCTGGTCATTTATGAACATTTGAACATCTTGGCCACGTTCTGTTATAATCTCCACCCGGCACAGCCAGAAGAGGACTGGCCACCCCACATATGCTCTCTCTAATTCTCTCTTTCTTTCTTCTCTCTCGGAGGACCTGAGCCCTAGGACCGTGCCCCAGGACTACCTGACATGATGGCTCCTTGCTGTCCCCAGTCCACCTGACTGTGCTGCTGCTCCAGTTTCAACTGTTCTGCCTTATTATTATTCGACCATGCTGGTCATTTATGAACATTTGAACATCTTGGTCATGTTCTGTTATAATCTCTACCCGGCACAGCCAGAAGAGGACTGGCCACCCCACATAGCCCGGTTCCTCTCTAGGTTTCTTCCTAGGTTTTGGCCTTTCTAGGGAGTTTTTCCTAGCCACCGTGCTTTTACACCTGCATTGTTTGCTGTTTGGGGTTTTAGGCTGGGTTTCTGTACAGCACTTTGAGATATCAGCTGATGTACGAAGGGCTATATAAATAAATTTGATTTGATTTGATTTGATATACTGGTGATATACTGGTGATATACTGGTGATATGATGGTGATATACTGGTGATATACTGGTGATATACTGGTGATATGATGGTGATATACTGGTGATATACTGGTGATATGATGGTGATATACTGGTGATATACTGGTGATATGATGGTGATATACTGGTGATATGATGGTGATATACTGGTGATATACTGGTGATATGATGGTGATATACTGGTGATATGATGGTGATATACTGGTGATATACTGGTGATATGATGGTGATATACTGGTGATATGATGGTGATATACTGGTGATATGATGGTGATATACTGGTGATATACTGGTGATATGATGGTGATATACTGGTGATATGATGGTGATATACTGGTGATATGATGGTGATATACTGGTGATATACTGGTGATATACTGGTGATATGATGGTGATATACTGGTGATATACTGGTGATATACTGGTGATATGATGGTGATATACTGGTGATATACTGGTGATATGATGGTGATATACTGGTGATATGATGGTGATATGACTGGTGATATACTGGTGATATGATGGTGATATACTGGTGATATACTGGTGATATGATGGTGATATACTGGTGATATGATGGTGATATACTGGTGATATACTGGTGATATGATGGTGATATACTGGTGATATGATGGTGATATACTGGTGATATGACGTTGATATACTGGTGATATACTGGTGATATGATGGTGATATACTGGGGATATGATGGTGATATACTGGTGATATGATGGTGATGTACTGGTGATGTCCTGGTGATATGATGGTGATATGATGGTGATGTACTGGTGATATACTGGTGATGTACTGGTGATATGATGGTGATGTACTGGTGATATACTGGTGATATGATGGTGATATGATGGTGATATACTGGTGATATACTGGTGATATACTGGTGATATACTGGTGATATACTGGGGATATGATGGTGATGTACTGGTGATATACTGGTGATATACTGGGGATATGATGGTGATATACTGGTGATATACTGGTGATATACTGGTGATATACTGGTGATATGATGGTGATATCATGGTGATGTACTGGTGATGTACTGGTGATATACTGGTGATATACTGGTGATATGATGGTGATATACTGGTGATATACTGGTGATGTACTGGTGATATGATGGTGATGTACTGGTGATATACTGGTGATATGATGGTGATATACTGGTGATATACTGGTGATATGATGGTGATATACTGGTGATATACTGGTGATATGATGGTGATATACTGGTGATATACTGGTGATATAGTTGGTGGTTGAAGATATCCCTCTAGTGGTGTGGGGGCTGTGCTTGGCAAAGTGGGTGGGGTTATATCCTTCCTGTTTGGCCCTGTCCGGTGTCCTCGGATGGGGCCACAGTGTCTCCTGACCTCCTGTCTCAGCCACCAGTATTTATGCTGCAGTAGTTTAGTGTGTCGGGGGCTAGGGTCAGTTTGTTTATCTGGAGTACTTCTCCTGTCCTATTCGGTGTCCTGTGGCGAATCTAAGTGTGCGTTCTCTAATTCTCTCCTTCTCTCTTTCTTTCTCTCTCGGAGGACCTGGAGCCCTAGGACCATGCCCCAGGACTACCTGACATGATGACTCCCTTGCTGTCCCCAGTCCACCGGCCATGCTGCGCTCAGTTCCAACTGGCCTGGGCCCTAGGACCATGTCCCAGGACTACCTGACATGAGGACTCCTTGCTGTCCCCAGTCCACCTGGGCATGCTCCTGCTCAAGTTTCAACTGTTCTGCCTTACTATCATTCAACCATGCTGGTCATTTATGAACATTTG
>NW_026282870.1:0-7500 GCF_023373465.1 Oncorhynchus keta
GATATAGTATGGAGGGGTAACAGAGGGGAGGATATAGTATGGAGGGGTGGATATAGGGTAACAGGGAGGATATAGTATGGAGGGGTAACAGGAGGAGGATATAGTATGGAGGGGTAACAGAGGGTAGGATATAGTATGGAGGGGTAACAGGGGAGGATATAGTATGGAGGGGTAACAGGGGAGGATATAGTATGGAGGGGTAACAGGATATAGTATGGAGGGGTAACAGGATATAGTATGGAGGGGTAACAGGATATAGTATGGAGGGGTAACAGGGGAGGATATAGTATGGAGGGGTAACAGGGGAGGATATAGTATGGAGGGGTAACAGGATATAGTATGGAGGGGTAACAGGATATAGTATGGAGGGGTAACAGAGGGAGGATATAGTATGGAGGGGTAACAGAGGAGGATATAGTATGGAGGGGTAACAGGATATAGTATGGAGGGGTAACAGGATATAGTATGGAGGGGTAACAGGGGAGGATATAGTATGGAGGGGTAACAGGGGAGGATAGTATGGAGGGGTAACAGGGGAGGATATAGTATGGAGGGGTAACAGGATATAGTATGGAGGGGTAACAGAGGAGGATATAGTATGGAGGGAGGAGGGGGATATATAGTATGGAGAGTAACAGGGGAGGATATAGTATGGAGGGGTAACAGGATATATTATGGAGGGGTAACAGAGGAGGATATAGTATGGAGGGGTAACAGGGAGGATATAGTATGGAGGGTAACAGGGGAGGATATAGTATGGAGGGGTAACAGAGGAGGATATAGTATGGAGGGGTAACAGGATAGGAGTATGGAGGGGTAACAGAGGAGGATATAGTATGGAGGGGAGGAGGATATAGTATGGAGGGGTAACAGGGAGGATATATTATGGAGGAGGTAACAGGATATAGTATGGAGGGGTAACAGAGGAGGATATAGTATGGAGGGGGATATAGTATGGAGGGTAACAGAGGAGGATATAGTATGGAGGGGTAACAGGATATAGTATGGAGGGGTAAGGAGGATATAGTATGGAGGGGTAACAGAGGAGGATATAGTATGGAGGGTAACATGGAGGGGAGGATATAGTATGGAGGGGTAACAGGGGGGATAAGTATGGAGGGGAGGATATAGTATGGAGGGGTAACAGGATATAGTATGGAGGGGTAACAGAGGAGGATATAGTATGGAGGGGTAACAGAGGAGGATATAGTATGGAGGGGTAACAGGATATAGTATGGAGGGGTAACAGGGGAGGATATAGTATGGAGGGGTAACAGGGGAGGATATATTATGGAGGGGTAACAGGATATAGTATGGAGGGGTAACAGGATATAGTATGGAGGGGTAACAGGGGAGGATATAGTATGGAGGGGTAACAGAGGAGGATATAGTATGGAGGGGTAACAGGATATAGTATGGAGGGGTAACAGAGGAGGATATAGTATGGAGGGGTAACAGAGGAGGATATAGTATGGAGGGGTAACAGGGGAGGATATATTATGGAGGGGTAACAGGATATAGTATGGAGGGGTAACAGAGGAGGATATAGTATGGAGGGGTAACAGAGGAGGATATAGTATGGAGGGGTAACAGGATATAGTATGGAGGGGTAACAGGATATAGTATGGAGGGGTAACAGGGGAGGATATAGTATGGAGGGGTAACAGGGGAGGATATAGTATGGAGGGGTAACAGGATATAGTATGGAGGGGTAACAGGATATAGTATGGAGGGGTAACAGGGGAGGATATAGTATGGAGGGGTAACAGGATATAGTATGGAGGGGTAACAGGATATAGTATGGAGGGGTAACAGGGGAGGATATAGTATGGAGGGGTAGTATGGAGGGGAAGAGAGGAGGGGAGAGGATATAAGGGGAAGAGTGGAAGGTAGTGGAGGGGAGGGGAAGGGAGGAGGTGAGGGGAAGAGAGTAGAGGAGTGTAGAGATGGGGAGTCAGCTCTCTGTAATGATACAGTATGTTGAAACATGTTCTCCTCTCCAACATCATCTCACAGTTTCACCTATTTGTCTCCTCTCACAGTAATCTCATCATCTGGACAACTCAGAGACATTAACCTACTGGGCCAACCCAGAAAGCTATCCCATAAAGCCATCCCATAAAGCCATCCCATAAAGCCATCCCATTAAGCCATCACATTAAGCCATCACATTAAGCCATCACATTAAGCCATCACATTAAGCCATCCCATAAAGCCATCACATTAAGCCATCCCAGAAAGCTATCCCATAAAGCCATCCCATAAAGCCATCATTAAGCCATCCCATTAAGCCATCCCATAAGCCATAAGCCATCCCATTAAGCCATCCCATAAAGCCATCCCATTAAGCCATCCCATAAAGCCATCCCAGAAAGCCATCACATTAAGCCATCCCATTAAAGCCATCCCATAAAGCCATAAAGCCATCCATTAAGCCATCCCATAAAGCCATCCCATTAAGCCATCCCATAAAGCCATCCCATAAAGCCATCCCATAAAGCCATCCCATAAAGCCATCCCATAAAGCCATCCCATAAAGCCATCCCATAAAGCCATCCCAGAAAGCCATCCCATAAAGCCATCCCATAAAGCCATCCCATAAAGCCATCCCATAAAGCCATCCCATAAAGCCATCCCATAAAGCCATCCCAGAAAGCCATCCCATAAAGCCATCCCATTAAGCCATCCCATAAAGCCATCCCATCCCATAAAGCCATCCCATAAAGCCATCCTAAAGCCATAAAGCCATCCCATAAAGCCATCCCATAAAGCCATCCCATAAAGCCATCCCATAAAGCCATCCCATTAAAGCCATCCCATAAAGCCATCCCATTAAGCCATCCCATAAAGCCATCCCATTAAGCCATCCCATAAAGCCATCCCAGAAAGCCATCCCATTAAGCCATCCCATAAAGCCATCCCATTAAGCCATCACATTAAGCCATCCCATAAAGCCATCCCAGAAAGCCATCTCATAAAGCCATCCCATTAAGCCATCCCATAAAGCCATCCCATTAAGCCATCATAAAGCCATCTCATAAAGCCATCCCATTAAGCCATCCCATAAAGCCATCCCATTAAGCCATCCCATAAAGCCATCCCATAAAGCCATCCCAGAAAGCCATCCCATAAAGCCATCCCATAAAGCCATCCCATTAAGCCATCCCATCACATTAAGCCATCCCATAAAGCCATCCCATAAAGCCATCCCATTAAGCCATCCCATAAAGCCATCCCATAAAGCCATCCCATAAAGCCATCCCATAAGCCAGCATAAAGCCATCCCATAAAGCCATCCCATTAAGCCATCCCATTAAGCCATCCCATTAAGCCATCCCATAAAGCCATCCCATAAAGCCATCCCATTAAGCCATCCCATAAAGCCATCCCATAAAGCCATCCCATTAAGCCATCCCATAAAGCCATCCCATAAAGCCATCCCATAAAGCCATCCCATTAAGCCATCCCATTAAGCCATCCCATAAAGCCATCCCAGAAAGCCATCCCATAAAGCCATCCCATTAAGCCATCCCATAAAGCCATCCCATTAAGCCATCCCATAAAGCCATCCCATAAAGCCATCCCATTAAGCCATCCCATAAAGCCATCCCATAAAGCCATCCCATTCCCATTAAGCCATCCCATTAAGCCATCCCATAAAGCCATCCCAAAGCCATCTCATAAAGCCATCCCATAAAGCCATCCCATAAAGCCATCCCATAAAGCCATCCCATAAAGCCATCCCATAAAGCCATCCCATTAAGCCATCCCATAAAGCCATCCCATAAAAATTAAAGCCATCCCATAAAGCCATCCCATAAAGCCATCCCATTAAGAAAGCCATCCCATAAAGCCATCCCATAAAGCCATCCCATTAAGCCATCCCACATTAAGCCATCCCATAAAGCCATCCCATAAAGCCATCCCATAAAGCCATCCCATAAAGCCATCCCATAAAGCCATCCCATTAAGCCATCCCATTAAGCCATCCCATCATCCCATTAAGCCATCCCATAAAGCCATCCCATAAAGCCATCCCATAAAGCCATCCCATAAAGCCATCCCAGAAAGCCATCCCATAAAGCCATCCCATAAAGCCATCCCATAAAGCCATCACATTAAGCCATCCCATAAAGCCATCCCATAAAGCCATCCCATTAAGCCATCCCATAAAGCCATCCCATAAAGCCATCCCATTAAGCCATCCCATAAAGCCATCCCATAAAGCCATCCCATTAAGCCATCCCATTAAGCCATCCCATTAAGCCATCCCATAAAGCCATCCCATTAAGCCATCCCATAAAGCCATCCCATAAAGCCATCCCATTAAGCCATCCCATAAAGCCATCCCATAAAGCCATCCCATAAAGCCATCCCATTAAGCCATCCCATTAAGCCATCCCATAAAGCCATCCCATTAAGCCATCCCATAAAGCCATCCCATTAAGCCATCCCATAAAGCCATCCCATATAAAGCCATCCCATTAAGCCATCCCATAAAGCCATCTCATAAAGCCATCCCATTAAGCCATCCCATAAAGCCATCCCATTAAGCCATCCCATAAAGCCATCCCATTAAGCCATCCCATAAAGCCATCCCATAAAGCCATCTCATAAAGCCATCCCATAAAGCCATCCCATAAATCCATCCCATTAAGCCATCCCATTAAGCCATCCCATAAAGCCTTCCCATAAAGCCATCCCATAAAGCCATCCCATTAAGCCATCCCATAAAGCCATCCCATAAAGCCATCCCATTAAGCCATCCCATAAAGCCATCTCATAAAGCCATCCCATTAAGCCATCCCATAAAGCCATCCCATAAAGCCATCCCATTAAGCCATCCCATTAAGCCATCCCATAAAGCCTTCCCATAAAGCCATCCCATAAAGCCATCCCATTAAGCCATCCCATAAAGCCATCCCATTAAGCCATCCCATTAAGCCATCCCATAAAGCCATCCCATAAAGCCATCCCATTAAGCCATCCCATAAAGCCATCCCATAAAGCCATCCCATTAAGCCATCCCATTAAGCCATCCCATTAAGCCATCCCATAAAGCCATCCCATAAAGCCATCCCATTAAGCCATCCCATAAAGCCATCCCATAAAGCCATCCCATTAAGCCATCCCATTAAGCCATCCCATTAAGCCATCCCATAAAGCCATCCCATTAAGCCAACCCATAAAGCCATCCCATAAAGCCATCCCATTAAGCCATCCCATAAAGCATCCCATAAAGCCATCCCATAAAAGCCATCCCATTAAGCCATCCCATTAAGCCATCCCATAAAGCCATCCCATAAAGCCATCCCATAAAGCCATCCCATTAAGCCATCCCATAAAGCCATCCCATAAAGCCATCCCATTAAGCCATCCCATAAAGCCATCTCATAAAGCCATCCCATTAAGCCATCCCCATAAAGCCATCCCATTAAGCCATCCCATAAAGCCATCCCATTAAGCCATCCCATAAAGCCATCCCATAAAGCCATCCCATAAAGCCATCCCATTAAGCCATCCCATTAAGCCATCCCATAAAGCCATCCCATAAAGCCATCCCATTAAGCCATCCCATAAAGCCATCCCATAAAGCCATCCCATTAAGCCATCCCATAAAGCCATCCCATAAAGCCATCCCATTAAGCCATCCCATAAAGCCATCCCATAAAGCCATCCCATTAAGCCATCCCATAAAGCCATCCCATAAAGCCATCCCATTAAGCCATCCCATTAAGCCATCCCATAAAGCCATCCCATAAAGCCATCCCATAAAGCCATCCCATTAAGCCATCCCATAAAGCCATCCCATAAAGCCATCCCATTAAGCCATCCCATAAAGCCATCCCATAAAGCCATCCCATTAAGCCATCCCATAAAGCCATCCCATAAAGCCATCCCATTAAGCCATCCCATTAAGCCATCACATTAAGCCATCCCATAAAGCCATCCCATAAAGCCATCCCATTAAGCCATCCCATAAAGCCATCCCATTAAGCCATCCCATTAAGCCATCCCATTAAGCCATCCCATTAAGCCATCCCATAAAGCCATCCCATTAAGCCATCCCATAAAGCCATCCCATAAAGCCATCCCATTAAGCCATCCCATAAAGCCATCCCATAAAGCCATCCCATAAAGCCATCCCATTAAGCCATCCCATTAAGCCATCCCATAAAGCCATCCCATAAAGCCATCCCATAAAGCCATCCCATTAAGCCATCCCATAAAGCCATCCCATAAAGCCATCCCATTAAGCCATCCCATAAAGCCATCCCATAAAGCCATCCCATTAAGCCATCCCATAAAGCCATCCCATTAAGCCATCCCATAAAGCCATCCCATTAAGCCATCCCATAAAGCCATCCCATAAAGCCATCCCATAAAGCCATCCCATTAAGCCATCCCATTAAGCCATCCCATAAAGCCATCCCATAAAGCCATCCCATTAAGCCATCCCATAAAGCCATCCCATAAAGCCATCCCATTAAGCCATCCCATAAAGCCATCCCATAAAGCCATCCCATTAAGCCATCCCATAAAGCCATCCCATAAAGCCATCCCATAAAGCCATCCCATAAAGCCATCCCATAAAGCCATCCCATAAAGCCATCCCATAAAGCCTTCCCATAAAGCCATCCCATAAAGCCATCCCATTAAGCCATCCCATAAAGCCATCCCATAAAGCCATCCCATAAAGCCATCCCATAAAGCCATCCCATAAAGCCATCCCATTAAGCCATCCCATAAAGCCATCCCATAAAGCATCCCATTAAGCCATCCCATTAAGCCATCCCATTAAGCCATCCCATTAAGCCATCCCATAAAGCCATCCCATTAAGCCATCCCATAAAGCCATCCCATAAAGCCATCCCATTAAGCCATCCCATAAAGCCATCCCATAAAGCCATCCCATTAAGCCATCCCATAAAGCCATCCCATAAAGCCATCCCATTAAGCCATCCCATTAAGCCATCCCATTAAGCCATCCCATAAAGCCATCCCATAAAGCCATCCCATAAAGCCATCCCATTAAGCCATCCCATAAAGCCATCCCATAAAGCCATCCCATTAAGCCATCCCATAAAGCCATCCCATAAAGCCATCCCATAAAGCCATCCCATAAAGCCATCCCATAAAGCCATCCCATAAAGCCATCCCATTAAGCCATCCCATTAAGCCATCCCATTAAGCCATCCCATAAAGCCATCCCATAAAGCCATCCCATAAAGCCATCCCAGAAAGCCATCCCATAAAGCCATCCCATAAAGCCATCCCATTAAGCCATCACATTAAGCCATCCCATAAAGCCATCCCATTAAGCCATCCCATTAAGCCATCCCATAAAGCCATCCCATTAAGCCATCCCATAAAGCCATCCCATAAAGCCATCCCATTAAGCCATCCCATTAAGCCATCCCATAAAGCCATCCCATAAAGCTATCCCATAAAGCCATCCCATAAAGCCATCCCATTAAGCCATCCCATAAAGCCATCCCA
>NW_026282870.1:12500-40000 GCF_023373465.1 Oncorhynchus keta
GCGAGCAGAGCCTCCTCCACCTTAACTCCGTTCTCAGGAGACAAAACTCCTTCCTCTTCCTCCACCTTAACTCCGTTCTCAGGAACACACAGTGGAGGAGACAGCATCTCCTCCGTGCTATGCTGCAAAGCCATCGTGCACACCACACCGTTCAAACCCCAGGAAACTAAAACTCCTTCCTCTTCCTCCCTAACTTTGCACGAAAACAGAGAGTACCGCTAAACTAACAGTGCGTTGAATCTACACCATAGAAAATAAAATTGAAAGAAAAGACCAAGGAAAGAATAAAGAAATTAAGTAAGGACAGAGACCTCCACACAACCTCTCAACTACAAACACTCCCAGCATGCATTGAGAGAGAGAGAGAAAGAATGAGCGAGAGAGAGAGAGAGAGAGAGAGCTGTTCTGGACAAGTCCACAGTTTCCTGAAGAAAGGCTGAGGAAATAATTGAGTCTATTTTAGGATCAGAGCTGCAATCCTTTCCTTTCTCTCAGAGGAACAGTTGAGGAAGAGACTGGGGAAGGGACTGAGGAATGGGCTGAGGAAGGGACTGAGGAAGGGGCTGAGGAAGGGGCTGAGGAAGGGACTGAGGAAGGGGCTGAGGAATGGGCTGAGGAAGGGACTGAGGAAGGGACTGAGGAATGGGCTGAGGAAGGGACTGAGGAAGGGACTGAGGAATGGGCTGAGGAAGGGACTGAGGAAGGGACTGAGGAAGGGACTGAGGAATGGGCTGAGGAAGGGACTGAGGAAGGGACTGAGGAATGGGCTGAGGAAGGGACTGAGGAAGGGACTGAGGAAGGGACTGAGGAAGGGACTGAGGAATGGGCTGAGGAAGGGACTGAGGAAGGGACTGAGGAAGGGACTGAGGAAGGGACTGAGGAATGGGCTGAGGAAGGGGCTGAGGAAGGGACTGAGGAAGGGACTGAGGAATGGGCTGAGGAAGGGACTGAGGAAGGGACTGAGGAAGGGACTGAGGAATGGGCTGAGGAAGGGACTGAGGAAGGGACTGAGGAAGGGACTGAGGAATGGGCTGAGGAATGGGCAGGTAGGGACTGAGGAAGGGACTGAGGAATGGGCTGAGGAAGGGACTGAGGAATGGGCTGAGGAGGGGGCTGAGGAAGGGACTGAGGAAGGGACTGAGGAAGAGACTGAGAAGGGACTGAGGAAGAGACTGAGGAAGGGACTGAGGAATGGGCTGAGGAAGAGACTGAGGAAGGGACTGAGGAAGGGACTGGGGAATGGGCTGAGGAGGGGGCTGAGGAAGGGACTGAGGAAGGGACTGAGGAATGGGCTGAGGAAGAGACTGAGGAAGGGACTGAGGAATGGGCTGAGGAAGAGACTGAGGAAGGGACTGAGGAAGGGACTGAGGAATGGGCTGAGGAGGGGCTGAGAAGAGACTGAGGAAGGGACTGAGGAAGAGACTGAGGAAGGGACTGAGGAAGGGACTGAGGAATGGGCTGAGGAGGGGGCTGAGGAAGGGACTGAGGAAGGGACTGAGGAATGGGCTGAGGAAGGGACTGAGGAAGAGACTGAGGAAGGGACTGAGGAATGGGCTGAGGAAGGGACTGATCACACCCTGTGATGCTGTCAACAACACAACAACCCTCTGATGCTTGTCAACAACAACACAACAACCCTGTGATGCTTGTCAACGACACCACAACAACCCTGTGATGCTTGTCAACAACAACACGACAACCCTCTGATGCTGTCAACAACACAACAACCCTGTGATGCTTGTCAACAACAACACGACAACCCTGTGATGCTGTCAACAACAACACAACAACCCTGTGATGCTTGTCAACAACAACACAACAACCCTCTGATGCTGTCAACAACACCACAACAACCCTGTGATGCTTGTCAACAACAACACGACAACCCTGTGATGCTGTCAATGACACCACAACAACCCTGTGATGCTTGTCAACGACACCACAACAACCCTGTGATTCTTGTCAACAACAACACAACAACCCTCTGATGCTTGTCAACAACAACACAACAACCCTGTGATGCTTGTCAACAACAACACAACAACCCTCTGATGCTGTCAACGACAACACAACATCCCTGTGATGCTTGTCAACAACAACACGACAACCCTGTGATGCTGTCAACAACACAACAACCCTCTGATGCTGTCAACAACACCACAACAACCCTGTGATGCTTGTCAACAACAACACGACAACCCTGTGATGCTGTCAATGACACCACAACAACCCTGTGATGCTTGTCAACAACAACACAACAACCCTGTGATGCTGTCAACGACACCACAACAACCCTCTGATGCTGTCAACGACACCACAACAACCCTCTGATGCTGTCAACAACAACACAACAACCCTGTGATGCTGTCAACGACAACACGACAACCCTGTGATGCTGTCAACGACATCACAACAACCCTCTGATGCTGTCAACGACACCACAACAACCCTCTGATGCTGTCAACAACAACACAACAACCCTGTGATGCTGTCAACGACACCACAACATCCCTGTGATGCTGTCAACAACACAACAACCCTCTGATGCTGTCAACAACACCACAACAACCCTGTGATGCTTGTCAACGACACCACAACAACCCTCTGATGCTGTCAACGACATCACAACAACCCTGTGATGCTTGTCAACGACACCACAACATCCCTGTGATGCTGTCAACAACACAACAACCCTCTGATGCTGTCAACGACACCACAACAACCCTCTGATGCTTGTCAACAACAACACAACAACCCTGTGATGCTTGTCAACAACAACACAACAACCCTGTGATGCTTGTCAACAACACCACAACAACCCTGTGATGCTTGTCAACAACAACACAACAACCCTGTGATGCTGTCAACAACAACACAACAACCCTGTGATGCTTGTCAACGACACCACAACAACCCTGTGATGCTTGTCAACGACACCACAACAACCCTCTGATGCTGTCAACGACATCACAACAACCCTGTGATGCTTGTCAACAACAACACAACAACCCTGTGATGCTTGTCAACGACACCACAACAACCCTCTGATGCTGTCAACAACACCACAACAACCCTGTGATGCTTGTCAACGACACCACAACAACCCTCTGATGCTGTCAACGACATCACAACAACCCTGTGATGCTTGTCAACAACAACACAACAACCCTGTGATGCTTGTCAACGACACCACAACAACCCTGTGATGCTTGTCAACAACAACACAACAACCCTGTGATGCTGTCAACAACAACACAACAACCCTCTGATGCTGTCAACGACACCACAACAACCCTCTGATGCTTGTTAACCACAACACAACAACCCTGTGATGCTGTCAACAACACAACAACCCTCTGATGCTGTCAACAACAACACAACAACCCTGTGATGCTTGTCAACGACACCACAACAACCCTCTGATGCTTGTCAACAACAACACAACAACCCTATGATGCTTGTCAACAACAACACAACAACCCTCTGATGCTTGTCAACAACAACACAACAACCCTCTGATGCTGTCAACAACAACACAACAACCCTGTGATGCTTGTCAACAACAACACAACAACCCTCTGATGCTGTCAACAACAACACAACAACCCTGTGATGCTTGTCAACAACAACACAACAACCCTCTGATGCTGTCAACAACACAACAACCCTGTGATGCTTGTCAACAACAACACAACAACCCTGTGATGCTTGTCAACGACACCACAACAACCCTGTGATGCTTGTCAACGACACCACAACAACCCTCTGATGCTGTCAACGACATCACAACAACCCTGTGATGCTTGTCAACGACACCACAACAACCCTGTGATGCTTGTCAACGACACCACAACAACCCTCTGATGCTGTCAACGACATCACAACAACCCTGTGATGCTTGTCAACGACACCACAACAACCCTGTGATTCTTGTCAACAACAACACAACAACCCTCTGATGCTTGTCAACAACAACACAACAACCCTCTGATGCTTGTTAACGACACCACAACAACCCTGTGATGCTTGTCAACAACAACACGACAACCCTGTGATGCTGTCAATGACACCACAACAACCCTGTGATGCTTGTCAACAACAACACAACAACCCTGTGATGCTGTCAACGACACCACAACAACCCTCTGATGCTGTCAACGACACCACAACAACCCTCTGATGCTGTCAACAACAACACAACAACCCTGTGATGCTTTCAACAACAACACAACAACCCTGTGATGCTGTCAACGACACCACAACAACCCTCTGATGCTGTCAACGACACCACAACAACCCTCTGATGCTGTCAACAACAACACAACAACCCTGTGATGCTGTCAACGACAACACAACAACCCTCTGATGCTTGTTAACCACAACACAACAACCCTCTGATGCTGTCAACAACAACACAACAACCCTCTGATGCTGTCAACAACAACACAACAACCCTGTGATGCTGTCAACGACACCACAACATCCCTGTGATGCTGTCAACAACACAACAACCCTCTGATGCTGTCAACAACACCACAACAACCCTGTGATGCTTGTCAACGACACCACAACAACCCTCTGATGCTGTCAACGACATCACAACAACCCTGTGATGCTTGTCAACGACACCACAACATCCCTGTGATGCTGTCAACAACAACACAACAACCCTCTGATGCTTGTCAACAACAACACAACAACCCTCTGATGCTGTCAACGACACCACAACAACCCTCTGATGCTGTCAACGACAACACAACAACCCTGTGATGCTTGTCAACAACAACACGACAACCCTGTGATGCTTGTCAACAACAACACAACAACCCTGTGATACTTGTCAACGACACCACAACAACCCTGTGATGCTTGTCAACGACACCACAACAACCCTCTGATGCTGTCAACGACATCACAACAACCCTGTGATGCTTGTCAACAACAACACAACAACCCTGTGATGCTTGTCAACGACACCACAACAACCCTCTGATGCTGTCAACAACACCACAACAACCCTGTGATGCTTGTCAACGACACCACAACAACCCTCTGATGCTGTCAACGACATCACAACAACCCTGTGATGCTTGTCAACAACAACACAACAACCCTGTGATGCTTGTCAACGACAACACAACAACCCTCTGATGCTGTCAACAACAACAACAACCCTCTGATGCTGTCAACGACACCACAACAACCCTCTGATGCTTGTTAACCACAACACAACAACCCTGTGATGCTTGTCAACAACAACACAACAACCCTGTGATGCTTGTCAACAACAACACAACAACCCTCTGATGCTTGTCAACAACAACACAACAACCCTGTGATGCTTGTCAACAACAACACAACAACCCTCTGATGCTTGTCAACAACAACACAACAACCCTGTGATGCTTGTTAACGACAACACAACAAACATGTGACGTCATAGCCAAGTTGCACAACCATGCAGCGTACTTTACCACAACGTCAAATTATATTTCTAGGGGGTTTAGGGTTAAAGTTAAACATAGGGTTGGAATTAGGGTTAGGGTCAAGGAGCTAGGGTTAGGTTTAGGGTCAGGAGCTAGGGTTAGGTTTAGGGTCAGGAGCTAGGGTTAGGGTCAGGAGCTAGGGTTAGGTTTAGGGTCAGGAGCTAGGGTTAGGTTTAGGGTCAGGAGCTAGGGTTAGGTTTAGGGTCAGGAGCTAGGGTTAGGGTCAGGAGCTAGGGTTAGAGTCAGGAGCTATGGTTAGGTTTAGGGTCAGGAGCTAGGGTTAGGTTTAGGGTCAGGAGCTAGGGTTAGAGTCAGGAGCTATGGTTAGGTTTAGGGTCAGGAGCTAGGGTTAGGGTCAGGAGCTAGGGTTAGGTTTAGGGTCTCTTGTGTGTGTGTGTCTCTTTTTTCAGTACATCAAATGATATTCACTGAGCTAGTAGGTTACTCTCCCCTGTCTTTCCTTAACGATTACACACACACACACACACACACACACACACACACACACACACACACACACACACACACACACACACACACACACACACACACACACACACACACACACACACACACACACACACACACACACACACACACACAGTAGTATCCAGTCTCATTCTTCCGTCGTATATTTCTGACCTCTGTCTTCCCAGTCTAAAAACATGAATATTGAACAGCAGCAACTTCACACAGTCTCTTTATTATGGATATTTATGCAAATCACACATTAGTATATTCAATAAGTCTTTTTTTCTCCTCCACTCTGCCCTGAATCAAAGTTGAATCCTTTAAGAATGAACAGAACGGCAGACAGAGAGAGTTCATCCAGGGTATCACAGAGAGAGAGAGAGAGAGACAGAGACAGAGAGAGACAGAGATACAGAGAGAGACAGGGAGACAGGGAGACAGAGAGACAGAGAGACAGAGAGAGAGAGAGTGACAGGGAGACAGAGAGACAGAGAGACAAAAGAGAGAGAGAGAGAGAGAGACAGAGAGACAGAGAGACAGAGAGACAGAGGGAGAGAGAGAGACAGAGAGACAGAGAGACACAGAGACAGAGGGAGAGAGAGAGACAGAGAGACAGAGAGACAGAGAGACAGAGAGACAGAGAGACAGAGAGTGACAGGGAGACAGAGAGACAGAGAGACAGAGAGTGACAGGGAGACAGAGAGACAGAGAGACAGAGAGAGACAGAGAGAGACAGAGAGAGAGAGAGGAGAGAGAGAGAGAGAGAGAGAGAGAGAGAGAGAGAGACAGAGAGACAGAGAGACAGAGAGAGACAGAGAGACAGAGAGACAGAGGGGAGAGAGAGAGACAGAGAGACAGAGAGACACAGAGACAGAGAGAGAGAGAGAGAGACAGAGAGACAGAGAGACAGAGAGACAGAGAGACAGAGGGAGAGAGAGAGACAGAGAGACACAGAGACAGAGGGAGAGAGAGAGACAGAGAGACAGAGAGACAGAGTGACAGGGAGACAGAGAGACAGAGAGACAGAGAGAGAGAGACAGAGAGACAGAGAGACAGAGAGACAGAGAGACAGAGGAGAGAGAGAGAGACAGAGAGACAGAGAGACAGAGAGACAGAGAGACAGAGGGAGAGAGAGAGACAGAGAGACAGAGAGACACAGAGACAGAGGGAGAGAGAGAGACAGAGAGACAGAGAGACAGAGAGACAGAGAGACAGAGTGACAGGGAGACAGAGAGACAGAGAGACAGAGAGAGACAGAGAGAGACAGAGAGAGAGAGAGAGAGAGAGAGAGAGAGAGAGAGAGAGAGAGAGAGAGAGAGAGACAGAGAGACAGAGGGAGAGAGAGAGACAGAGAGAGAGAGAGACAGACAGACAGACAGACAGACAGACAGACAGACAGACAGACAGACAGACAGACAGACAGACAGACAGACAGACAGACAGACAGACAGACAGACAGACAGACAGACAGACAGACAGACAGACAGACAGACAGACGGTGATTCGAGTTTAAAACTTCATTTCTCATGTCCCTGAAGTTTGTGCTGAAAGAAGTGAAACATTTATATTAAACCAACCAACTAAAGCGAGTTCATTTTAAGGGTATATCCCAAATGGAACTCTATTAGTTCACTATACAGGTAATAGGGTGCCATTTGGGATGTGCTCTCCCCTCTGGCTCATTAACATGTGAACGGAGCGAGGCAGTCGATCCCTTTTCTTTAATTCAGGAATTACTTTTTAACTGTATTGTTGAATTGAAACAGTCAGATTGTTCCCTGCTCCTGTCTGCGTTTCCAGACGGGGAATTACCATCAACATGACCAGAGCAGAGAAGATTCTGACCAGAGATCTCAAAAAGACATTCTATAGAATGTAGAATGTCCTCAGAGTATTCTACTGTTTCCCCAGCAACAATGGGGACGGGCGACAATATGAGGTGGGATATCTGGTTTATGAATAATTGGCATGCTAATGAGTCGCCACTCATGACATACAGTTGAAGTCGGAAGTTTACATACACTTAGGTTGGAGTCATTTAAAACTCCCTTTTCAACCACTCCACAAATTTCTTGTTTACAAACTATAATGTTGGCAAGTCTGTGATGGCCACTCCAATACCTTGACTTTGTTTGTTGTCCTTAAGCCATTTTGAAACAACTTTGGAGGTCATTGTCCATCTGGAAGACCCATTTGCGACCAAGCTTTAACTTCCTGACTGATGTCTTGAGATGTTGCTTCAATATATCCACATAATTTTCCTACCTCATGATGCCATCTATTTTGTGAAGTGCACATTTACATTTACATTTACATTTAAGTCATTTAGCAGACGCTCTTATCCAGAGCGACTTACAAATTGGTGCATTCACCTATGACATCCAGTGGAACAGCCACTTTACAATAGTGCATCTAAATCTTTTAGGGGGGTGAGAAGGATTACTTATCCTATCCTAGGTATTCCTTAAAGAGGTGGGGTTTCAGGTGTCTCCGGAAGGTGGTGATTGACTCCGCTGTCCTGGCGTCGTGAGGGAGTTTGTTCCACCATTGGGGGGCCAGAGCAGCGAACAGTTTTGACTGGGCTGAGCGGGAACTGTACTTCCTCAGTGGTAGGGAGGCGAGCAGGCCAGAGGTGGATGAACGCAGTGCCCTTGTTCGGGTGTAGGGCCTGATCAGAGCCTGGAGGTACTGAGGTGCCGTTCCCCTCACAGCTCCGTAGGCAAGCACCACACAACATGATGCTGCCACCCCCGTGCTTCACGGTTGGGATGGTGTTCTTTAGCTTGCAAGCCTCCCCCTTTTTCCTCCAAACATAATGATGGTCATTATGGCCAAACAGTTGTATTTTTGTTTCATCAGACCAGAGGACATTTCTTCAAAAAGTACGATCTTTGTCCCCATGTGCAGTTGCACACCGTAGTCTGGCTTTTTTATGGCGGTTTTGGAGCAGCAGTCGATACAGGACTCGTTTTACTGTGGATATACATACTTTTGTACCTGTTTTCTCCAGCATCTTCACGAGGTCCTTTGCTGTTGTTGTGGGATTGATTTGCACTTTTCGCACCAAAGTACGTTCATCTCTAGGAGACAGAATGCGTCTCCTTCCTGAGCGGTATGACGGCTGCGTGGTCCCATGGTGTTTATACTTGCGTACTATTGTTTGTACAGATGAACGCGGTACCTTCAGGTGTTCGGAAATTGCTCCCAAGGATGAACCAGACTTGAGGAGGTCTACAATTAATTTTTGTAGGTTTTGGCTCATTTCTTTTGATTTTCCCATGATGTAAAGCAAAGAGGAACTGAGTATGAAGGTAGGCCTTGAAATACATCCACAGGTACACCTCCAATTGACTCAAATGATGTCAATTAGCCTATCAGAAGCTTCTAAAGCCATGACATCATTTTCTGGAATTTTCCGAGCTGTTTAAAGACACATTCAACTTAGTGTATGTAAACTTCTGACCCACTGGAATTGTGATACAGTGAATTATAAGTGAATGAATTTGTCTGTAAACAATTGTTGGAAAAATTACTTGTGTCATGCACAAAGTAGATGTCCTAACCGACTTGCCAAAACTATAGTTTGTTAAATTAACCTTTTAACATGTCTGGGTTGTAACATGTCTGGTTGTAACATGTCTGGTTGTAACATGTCTGGTTGTAGTTAGTCTGGTTGTAACATGTCTGGTTGTAGTTAGTCTGGTTGTAACATGTCTGGTTGTGACATGTCTGGTTGTAACATGTCTGGGTTGTAACATGTCTGGGTTGTAACATGTCTGGGTTGTAACATGTCTGGTTGTAGTTAGTCTGGTTGTAACATGTCTGGGTTGTAAAATGTCTGGGTTGTAACATGTCTGGTTGTAGTTAGTCTGGTTGTAACATGTCTGGTTGTAACATGTCTGGTTGTAGTTAGTCTGGTTGTAACATGTCTGGTTGTAACATGTCTGGTTGTAACATGTCTGGTTGTAGTTAGTCTGGTTGTAACATGTCTGGTTGTAACATGTCTGGTTGTAGTTAGTCTGGTTGTAACATGTCTGGTTGTAGTTAGTCTGGTTGTAACATGTCTGGGTTGTAAAATGTCTGGGTTGTAACATGTCTGGTTGTAGTTAGTCTGGTTGTAACATGTCTGGTTGTAACATGTCTGGTTGTAGTTAGTCTGGTTGTAACATGTCTGGTTGTAACATGTCTGGTTGTAACATGTCTGGTTGTAGTTAGTCTGGTTGTAACATGTCTGGTTGTAACATGTCTGGTTGTAACATGTCTGGTTGTAGTTAGTCTGGTTGTAACATGTCTGGTTGTAACATGTCTGGTTGTAACATGTCTGGTTGTAGTAAATCTGGCTGTAGTAATCCTGACTGTAGTAAGTCTGGCTGTAGTAATCCTGGCTGTAGTAAGTCTGGCTGTAGTAAGTCTGGCTGTAGTAAGTCTGGCTGTAGTAATCCTGGCTGTAGTAAGTCTGGCTGTAGTAAGTCTGGCTGTAGTAAGTCTGGCTGTAGTAATCCTGGCTGTAGTAAGTCTGGCTGTAGTAAGTCTGGCTGTAGTAATCCTGGCTGTAGTAAGTCTGGCTGTAGTAAGTCTGGCTGTAGTAAGTCTGGCTGTAGTAATCCTGGCTGTAGTAAGTCTGGCTGTAGTAATCCTGGCTGTAGTAAGTCTGGCTGTAGTAATCCTGGCTGTAGTAAGTCTGGCTGTAGTATGGCTGGGCTGTAAATGTCTGGTTGTAAATGCTGGGCAGTAAATGCTGGGTTGTAAATGCTGGGTTGTAAATGCTGGGCAGTAAAAGGAAGGAAGATGCCTGTTCTCTCCTTCTCAGGGTCAACAGCATTTAATTATCATTTTAATTTCTCTCCTCTGTTCTCTGTGCTTTAATTACATACCTACATCACAATCAGGTAGAACAACCACACATCTCTAATCTGTCTGATCTATCTTATCTGTCTTATCTATATATATCTACATCTATATCTATATGTCTATATCTATCTCTATATCTATATCTCTATATCTGTATGTCTGTATACAGGGTGGCCTAGTGGTTAGAGCGTTGGACTAGTAACTGAAAGGTTGCAAGTTGGAATCCCGAGCTGACAAGGTACAAATCTGTCGTTCTGCCCCTGAACAGGCAGTTAACCCACTGTTCCTAGGCCGTCATTGAAAATAAGAATTTGTTATTAACTGACTTGCCTAGTAAAATAAAGGTAAAAAAAAAAATAAAAATATCTATCGCTATAGCTATATCTATATCTCTATATGTATATCTATCTACTGTATCTCTATATCTATATCTATCTCTATATCCTCAACTCTCCTCTCCTCTCCTGGTCTTTAATGCATAGCTACATTGGGTGGTGGGGGTGGGGGGTCCAATTACTTCAGCATAATAAGAACTGTGTAATAAACTCAGGCAATCTCTCCTACAAACAGCCGTCCCATCCCACTCTGTCTACCTGCCTTCTAACAGCCTATTATAGACAGGTAGAACACATAGAACCATCTAACAGCCTATTACAGACAGGTAGAACACATAGAACCATCTAACAGCCTATTACAGACAGGTAGATCACATAGAACCTTCTAACAACCTATTTCAGACAGGTGGAACACATAGAACCTTCTAATAGCCTATTACAGACAGGTAGAACACATAGCAAATTCTAACAGCCTATTACAGACAGGTGGAACACATAGAACCTTCAAACAGCCTATTACAGACAGGTAGAACATATAGAACCTTCTAACAGCCTGTTACAGACAGGTAGAACACATAGAACCTTCTAACAGCCTATTACAGACAGGTGGAACATATAGAACCTTCTAACAACCTATTACAGACAGGTAGAACACATAGAACCTTCTATTACAGACAGGTGGAACACATAGAACCTTCTAACAACCTATTACAGACAGGTAGAACATATAGAACCTTCTAACAGCCTATTACAGACAGGTGGAACATATAGAACCTTCTATTACAGACAGGTGGAACACATAGAACCTTCTAACAACCTATTACAGACAGGTAGAACACATAGAACCTTCTATTACAGACAGGTGGAACATATAGAACCTTCTAACACCCTATTACAGACAGGTGGGACACATAGAACCTTCGAACAGCCTATTACAGACGGGTAGAACACAGAGAACCTTCTACCAGCCTATTACAGACAGGTAGAACATATAGAACCTTCTAACAGCCTATTACAGACAGGTAGAACACATAGAACCATCTAACAGCCTATTACAGACGGGTAGAACACAGAGAACCTTCTACCAGCCTATTACAGACAGGTAGAACATATAGAACCTTCTAACAGCCTATTACAGACAGGTAGAACACATAGAACCATCTAACAGCCTATTACAGACAGGTAGAACACATAGAACCTTCTAACAGCCTATTACAGACAGGTAGAACATATAGAACCTTCTAACAGCATATTACAGACAGGTAGAACATATAGAACCTTCTAACAGCCTATTACAGACAGGTACAACACATAGAACCTTCTAACAGCCTATTACAGACAGGTAGAACACATGGAACCTTCTAACAGCCTATTACAGACAGGTACAACACATAGAACCTTCTAACAGCCTATTACAGACAGGGAGAACACATAGAACCTTCTAACAGCCTATTACAGACAGGTACAACATAGAGGTGTATTTTATCCTGTCGCTGCCACCACCCCTGACTAACCTGCTACTAGTTTAGTTTTAGTTAGTTTAGACTGGATAACGAGTTACAGCTCTTTAAACTGGGGGCCTACATACATTGCGCACACACACACACACACAGTGCATTGTTACTCAGGCATGTAAAAACACAGTCCCTGCATGGCTTGTTAATCAGCAGAGTG
Organism: Oncorhynchus keta; assembly: GCF_023373465.1. NCBI lineage: Eukaryota > Metazoa > Chordata > Actinopteri > Salmoniformes > Salmonidae > Oncorhynchus > Oncorhynchus keta. Next base: position 25,318 of record NW_026282870.1, read on the forward strand.
GGTGGCATACATACAGTACATCTCCCATGATGCATCATTAATCCCAGGCAGGTGTGTGTGTGTGTGTGTGTGTGTGTGTGTGTGTGTGTGTGTGTGTGTGTGTGTGTGTGTGTGTGTGTGTGTGTGTGTGTGTGTGTGTGTGTGTGTGTGTGTGTGTGTGTGTGTGTGTGTGTGGATGTGTGTGTGTGTGTGTGAGAGAGAGAGAACTCTCATGTGGATGTGCTCACCTGTGCAGTAGAAAGCAGTGAGGGAAATACTGTTCTCGAATCCCATTCTGTTCTACAATCCCATTCTGTTCTAGAATCCCATTCTGTTCTCGAATCCCATTCTGTTCTAGAATCCCATTCTGTTCTAGAATCCCATTCTGTTCTACAATCCCATTCTGTTCTAGAATCCCATTCTGTTCTAGAATCCCATTCTGTTCTCGAATCCCATTCTGTTCTACAATCCCATTCTGTTCTAGAATCCCATTCTGTTCTAGAATCCCATTCTGTTCTACAATCCCATTCTGTTCTAGAATCCCATTCTGTTCTAGAATCCCATTCTGTTCTACAATCCCATTCTGTTCTCGAATCCCATTCTGTTCTAGAATCCCATTCTGTTTAGAATCCCATCTAGAATCCCATTCTATTCTCGAATCCCATTCTGTTCTAAATCCCATTCTGTTTAGAATCCCCTGTTCTAGAATCCCATTCTGTTCACAATCCCATTCTGTAATGAACATTCTGCTACAATCCCATTCTGTTCTAGAATCCCATTCTGTTCAAATTCTGTTTAATCCCATTCTGTTGGGGAATCCCATCTCTAGAATCCCATTCTGTTCTCAATCCCATTCTGTTCTCGAAACAGAATCCCATTCTGTTCTACAATCCCATTCTGTTCTCGAATCCCATTCTGGTCTAGAATCCCATTCTGTTCTAAGGCATTCTTTCTAGAATCCCATTCTGTTTTACAATCCCATTCTGTTCTGAATCCCATTCTGTTCTAGAATCCCATTCTGTTTTCCCATTCTGTTCTAGAATCCCATTCTGGAATCCCATTCTGTTCTGATCCCATTCTGTTCTCGAATCCCATTCTGTTCTAGAATCCCATTCTGTTCTAGGGTATTCTGTGAATCCCATTCTGTTCTCATTATTCTGTTCTAGAATCCCATTCTGTTCTAGAATGTCCATACAGGGCATCCTGTGATCAGACACCTTGACATTTCCAATTTTGTTGATACATCCTTATTTAAAATGGATTAAATAGTTCCCCCTCATCATTACACACAATGGCCATATTGACAAAGCAAAAACAGATATATATATATATATTTTAGCAAATTTAACAGGTTGAATGGGGTATCTGTGATGATCAATAGAAACAGGATGCACCTGAGCACAATTATGAGTCTCATAGCAAAGGGTCTGAATACTATATAAATGTATTTGTCTTTTTTACACATGTGCATACATTTCTAAAAACCAGTTTTGATGTCATTATGGGGTATTGTGATGTCATTATGGCGTATTGTGATGTCATTATGGGGTATTGTGATGTCATTATGGGGTATTGTGATGTCATTATGGGGTATTGTGATGTCATTATGGGGTATTGTGATGTCATTATGGGGTATTGTGATGTCATTATGGCGTATTGTGATGTCATTATGGGGTATTGTGATGTCATTATGGCGTATTGTGATGTCATTATGGGGTATTGTGATGTCATTATGGGGTATTGTGATGTCATTATGGGGTATTGTGATGTCATTATGGGGTATTGTGATGTCATTATGGGGTATTGTGATGTCATTATGGGGTATTGTGATGTCATTATGGCGTATTGTGATGTCATTATGGGGTATTGTGATGTCATTATGGGGTATTGTGATGTCATTATGGGGTATTGTGTGTAGATTGATGAGGAAAAACATGTAAAGTAACTAAATGTGAAGAAGGGGAGTAAGAATTACTTGTACCTGATGGTTACAATATGGTAACAGACCAGAGGTCAGAGGTCGACCTATTATGATTTGTCAACGCCGACGCCGATTATTGGAGGTGGGAGGAGTGGAGAGGAGAGGAGAGGACTGAAGAGGGGACCAGAACAGTGGGAGGAGGAGAGGAGAAACAGAGAGGACTGAAGAGGGGACCAGAACAGTGGGAGGAGGAGAGGAGAAACAGAGAGGACTGAAGAGGGGACCAGAACAGTGGGAGGAGGAGAGGAGAAACAGAGAGGACTGAAGAGGGGACCAGAACAGTGGGAGGAGGAGAGGAGAAACAGAGAGGACTGAAGAGGGGACCAGAACAGTGGGAGGAGGAGAGGAGAAACAGAGAGGACTGAAGAGGGGACCAGAACAGTGGGATGAGGAGAGGAGAAACAGAGAGGACTGAAGAGGGGACCAGAACAGTGGGAGGAGAGAGAGGAGAAACAGAGAGGACTGAAGAGGGGACCAGAACAGTGGGATGGAGAGAGAAGAGGACTGAAGAGGGGACCAGAACAGAGAGGACTGAAGAGGGGACCAGAACAGTGGGAGGAGGAGAGGAGAAACAGAGAGGACTGAAGAGGGGACCAGAACAGTGGGTGGGATGAGGAGAAACAGGAGAGGACTGAAGAGGGGACCAGAACAGTGGGAGGAGGAGAGGAGAAACAGAGAGGACTGAAGAGGGGACCAGAACAGTGGGATGAGGAGAGGAGAAACAGAGAGGACTGAAGAGGGGACCAGAACATTGGGAGGAAGAGAGAAGAGAAACAGAGAGGACTGAAGAGGGACCAGAACAGTGGGAGGAGGAGAGGAGAAACAGAGAGGACTGAAGAGGGGACCAGAACAGTGGGAGGAGGAGAGGAGAAACAGAGAGGACTGAAGAGGGGACCAGAACAGTGGGATGAGGAGAGGAGAAACAGAGAGGACTGAAGAGGGGACCAGAACAGTGGGATGAGGAGAGGAGAAACAGAGAGGACTGAAGAGGGGACCAGAACAGTGGGAGGAGGAGAGGAGAAACAGAGAGGACTGAAGAGGGGACCAGAACAGTGGGATGAGGAGAGGAGAAACAGAGAGGACTGAAGAGGGGACCAGAACAGTGGGAGGAGGAGAGGAGAAACAGAGAGGACTGAAGAGGGGACCAGAACAGTGGGAGGAGGAGAGGAGAAACAGAGAGGACTGAAGAGGGGACCAGAACAGTGGGATGAGGAGAGGAGAAAAGGAGAGGACTGAAGAGGGGACCAGAACAGTGGGATGAGGAGAGGAGAAACAGAGAGGACTGAAGAGGGGACCAGAACAGTGGGAGGAGGAGAGGAGAAACAGAGAGGACTGAAGAGGGGACCAGAACAGTGGGATGAGGAGAGGAGAAACAGAGAGGACTGAAGAGGGGACCAGAACAGTGGGAGGAGGAGAGGAGAAACAGAGAGGACTGAAGAGGGGACCAGAACAGTGGGATGAGGAGAGGAGAAACAGAGAGGACTGAAGAGGGACCAGAACAGTGGGATGAGGAGAGGAGAAACAGAGAGGACTGAAGAGGGGACCAGAACAGTGGGATGAGGAGAACAGTGGGAGAAACAGAGAGGACTGAAGAGGGGACCAGAACAGTGGGAGGAAGAGAGGAGAAACAGAGAGGACTGAAGAGGGGACCAGAACATTGGGAGGAAGAGAGGAGAAACAGAGAGGACTGAAGAGGGGACCAGAACAGTGGGAGGAGGAGAGGAGAAACAGAGAGGACTGAAGAGGGGACCAGAACAGTGGGATGAGGAGAGAAACAGAGAGGACTGAAGAGGGGACCAGAACAGTGGGAGGAGGAGAGGAGAAACAGAGAGGACTGAAGAGGGGACCAGAACAGTGGGATGAGGAGAGGAGAGGACTGAAGAGGGGACCAGAACATTGGGAGGAAGAGAGGAGAAACAGAGAGGACTGAAGAGGGGACCAGAACAGTGGGAGGAGGAGAGGAGAAAAGGAGAGGACTGAAGAGGGGACCAGAACAGTGGGAGGAGGAGAGGAGAAAAGGAGGACTGAAGAGGGGACCAGAACAGTGGGATGAGGAGAGGAGAAACAGAGAGGACTGAAGAGGGGACCAGAACAGTGGGATGAGGAGAAAGGAGAGGACTGAAGAGGGGACCAGAACAGTGGGAGGAGGAGAGGAGAAACAGAGAGGACTGAAGAGGGACCAGGACACTGAGGAGAGGAGAAACAGAGAGGACTGATTAAGGGGACCAGAACTTTAAAAGGGAAACAGATCTGTGACCAGAACATTGGAGTTGTGGGAGGAGAACAGGAGAGGACTGAAGAGACCCAGAACAGCTGGGACTTCTCCTGGAGAGGAGAGCAGCTGGACTGAAGTAGGGGACAGAACAGTGGGAGAGAAGGGAGACAGTGAATCAGAAAGGGACCAGGCTGGGCTCCCTCTAGGACGGTCACTCAGAGAAGGGACAGAATAGTGAATCAGAAAGACACCAGGAGGCTCCCTCTAGGCCACAGGTCACTCAGAGAAGGGACTGATAGTGAATCAGAAAGACACCAGGCAGTGCTCCCTCTAGGAAGGTCACTCAGAGAAGGGACGATAGTGAATCAGAAAGACACCAGGCTTGGCTCCCTCTAGGACGGTCACCAGAGAAGGGACGATAGTGTAGCAGAAAGACACCAGGCTAGGCTCCCTCTAGGAAGGTCACTCAGAGAAGGGACGATAGTGAATCAGAAAGACACCAGGCTTGGCTCCCTCTAGGACGGTCACTCAGAGAAGGGACGATAGTGAATCAGAAAGACACCAGGCTTGGCTCCCTCTAGGAAGGTCACTCAGAGAAGGGACCATAGTGAATCAGAAAGACACCAGGCTTGGCTCCCTCTAGGAAGGTCACTCAGAGAAGGGACCATAGTGAATCAGAAAGACACCAGGCTTGGCTCCTCTAGGAAGGTCACTCAGAGAAGGGACCATAGTGAATCAGAAAGACACCAGGCTTGGCTCCTCTAGGAAGGTCACTCAGAGAAGGGACATAGTGAATCAGAAAGACACCAGGCTTGGCTCCTCTAGGAAGGTCACTCAGAGAAGGGACCATAGTGGAGCAGAAAGACACCAGGCTAGGCTCCTCTAGGATGGTCACTCAGAGAAGGGACGATAGTGAATCAGAAAGACACCAGGCTAGGCTCCCCATGTTCACTCAGAGAAGGGACCATAGTGAAGAAGAATGCTCCAGGCTAGGAAAAACTCCCTCTAGGACGGTTCCATGTGCTCCATGGGGCTCCATGTTAGGCTCTCCATGTTATGCTGCTCCATGAAAGCTGCTCCAGGTTAGGCTGCTCCATGTTAGGCTGCTCCATGTTAGAGCTGCTCCAGAAACCCAGTTAAAACCTCCACAGCTGCAATGCCATGTTAGGCTGCTCCATGTTAGGCTGCTCCATGTTAGGCTGCTCCATGTTAGGCTGCCCTTGGTTACTCACCATGTTAGGCTGCTCCATGTTAGGCTGCTCCATGTTAGGCTGCTCCATGTTAGGCTGCTCCATGTTAGGCTGCTCCATGTTAGGCTGCTCCATGTTAGGCTGCTCCATGTTAGGCTGCTCCATGTTAGGCTGCTCCATGTTAGGCTGCTCCATGTTAGGCTGCTCCATGTTAGGCTGCTCCATGTTAGGCTGCTCCATGTTAGGCTGCTCCATGTTAGGCTGCTCCATGTTAGGCTGCTTCATGTTAGGCTGCTCCATGTTAGGCTGCTCCATGTTAGGCTGCTTCATGTTAGGCTGCTCCATGTTAGGCTGCTCCATGTTAGGCTGCTCCATGTTAGGCTGCTCCATGTTAGGCTGCTCCATGTTAGGCTGCTTCAGATGCTCCAAAACAATATGTCTCCTCCAAACATATATCAGTGCTCGCTAGCTGAGTGTTTTCTCCTTGGACCTGCGTTTACAATATATCCTATTTCAGTTTGTGTGGTTGTTGGTTTAGCTTTCTGTAACTTTGTAGGAAGTACGGTCTGCATATGTAGGTGCGTAATTGCGTCATGATCGCAAGGTGTCCCAACTCTCACGTTATCTGCTTTTAATGCTCATTCTAGAATGTTCTTCTAGCCAGAACTACTCCCAGTCCACACAGTTCTGGTGTTACTACAACCCCCCTCACCACAGACCCAGGAATCAAACCAGAACTACTGCCAGTCCACACCGTTCTGGTGTCACTACAACCCTCCTCACCACAGACCCAGGAATCAAACCAGAACTACTCCCAGTCCACTCAGTTTGGCTGTTACTACAACCCTCCTCACCACAGACCCAGGAATCAAACCAGAACTACTGCCAGTCCACACAGTTCGGCTGTTACTACAACCCTCCTCACCACAGACCCAGGGTCTTAATGATTCATACAGAGAGTGTTGGTGATGAAATATGCAGGGCTGCTGCTGCGATACATCAGGCAGACAAAGCCCTCCAGCGCTCTAGTTGTTACACACACACACACACACACACACACACACACACACACACACACACACACACACACACACACACACACACACACACACACACACACACACACACACACACACACACACACACACACACACACACACACACACACACACACACACACACAGCTGGGAGACATCAGGCAGACAGAGCCCTCCAGCGCTTCAGTTGTTTCCCTCTAAAAGACAAAAGAGTGGGTAGCTAGCATCCCCACAACAGTGCTGTAGCTAGCATCCCCATTGTAACAGTGACAGCTAGCATCCCCATTGTAACAACGCTGTAGCTAGCATCCCCATTGTAACAGTGCTGTAGCTAGCATCCCCATTGTAACAGTGCTGTAGCTAGCATCCCCATTGTAACAATGCTGTAGCTAGCATCCCCATTGTAACAGTACTGTAGCTAGCATCCCCATTGTAACAGTGCTGTAGCTAGCATCCCCATTGTAACAGTGCTGTAGCTAGCATCCCCATTGTAACAATGCTGTAGCTAGCATCCCCATTGTAACAGTGCTGTAGCTAGCATCCCCATTGTAACAGTACTGTAGCTAGCATCCCCATTGTAACAACGCTGTAGCTAGCATCCCCATTGTAACAGTGCTGTAGCTAGCATCCCCATTGTAACAGTGCTGTAGCTAGCATCCCCATTGTAACAGTGCTGTAGCTAGCATCCCCATTGTAACAGTGCTGTAGCTAGCATCCCCATTGTAACGGCGCTGTAGCTAGCATCCCCATTGTAACAGTGCTGTAGCTAGCATCCCCATTGTAACGGCGCTGTAGCTAGCATCCCCATTGTAACGGCGCTGTAGCTAGCATCCCCATTGTAACAGTACTGCTCCAGCATCCCCATTGTAACAGTGCTGTAGCTAGCATCCCCATTGTAACAACGCTGTAGCTAGCATCCCCATTGTTACTGTAGCTAGCATCCCCATTGTAACAGTGCTGTAGCTAGCATCCCCATTGTAACAGTGCTGTAGCTAGCATCCCCATTGTAACAACGCTGTAGCTAGCATCCCCATTGTAACAGTACTGTAGCTAGCATCCCCATTGTAACAGTGCTGTAGCTAGCATCCCCATTGTAACAACGCTGTAGCTAGCATCCCCATTGTAACAGTTAGCTAGCATCCCCATTGTAACAGTGCTGTAGCTAGCATCCCCATTGTAACAGTGCTGTAGCTAGCATCCCCATTGTAACAACGCTGTAGCTGCATCCCCATTGTAACAGTGCTGTAGCTAGCATCCCCATTGTTAGGCTGCATCCCCATTGTAACAACGCTGTAGATAGCATCCCCATTGTAACAGTGCTGTAGCTAGCATCCCCATTGTAACGGTGCTGTAGCTAGCATCCCCATTGTAACAGTGCTGTAGCTAGCATCCCCATAACAGTGCTGGCTAGCATCCCCATTGTAACGGCGCTGTAGCTGCATCCCCATTGTAACAGTGCTGTAGCTAGCATCCCCATTGTAACGGCGCTGTAGCTAGCATCCCCATTGTAACGGCGCTGTAGCTAGCATCCCCATTGTAACGGCGCTGTAGCTAGCATCCCCATTGTAACGGCGCTGTAGCTAGCATCCCCATTGTAACGGCGCTGTAGCTGCATCCCCATTGTAAAAGTGGTGTAGTTAGCATCCCCATTGTAGCGGCGCTGTAGCTAGCATCCCCATTGTAGAGGCGCTGTAGCTAGCATCCCCATTGTAACAACGCTGTAACTAGCATCCCCATTGTGCGCTGTAGCTAGCATCCCCATTGTACGGCGCTGTAGCAGCATTCCCCTTGTAACAGTGCTGGCTAGCTCCATGTAACAGTGCTGTAGCTACCATCCCCATTGTAACAGTGCTGTAGCTAGCATCCCCATTGTAGCGGCGCTAGGCTGCATCCCCATTGTAACAGTGTTGTAGCTAGCATCCAATGTTAGGCGCTGTAGCTAGCATCTCCATTGTAGAGGCGCTGTAGCTAGCATCCCCATTGTAACGGTGCTGTAGCTAGCATCCCCATTGTAACGGGCGCTGCTAGCATCCCCATTGTAACGGCGCTGTAAGCATTCCATTGTAACAGTGCTGTAGCTAGCATCCCCATTGTAACAGTGCTGTAGCTAGCATCCCCATTGTAACAACGCTGTAGCTAGCATCCCCATTGTAACAGTGCTGTAGCTAGCATCCCCATTGTAACAGTGCTGTAGCTAGCATCCCCATTGTAAGGGCGCTGTAGCTAGTATCCCCATTGTAACAGTGCTGTAGCAAGCATCCCCATTGTAGTGGCGCTGTAGCTAGCATCCCCATTGTAACGGCGCTGTAGCTAGCATCCCCATTGTAACGGCGCTGTAGCTAGCATCCCCATTGTAAAAGTGGTGTAGTTAGTATCCCCATTGTGCGCTGTAGCTAGCATCCCCATTGTAGAGGCGCTGTAGCTAGCATCCCCATTGTAACAACGCTGTAGCTAGCATCCCCATTTATGCGCTGTAGCTAGATCCCCATTGTAACGGCGCTGTAGCTAGCATTCCCTTGTAACAGTGCTGTAGCTAGCATTCCCTTGTAACAGTGCTGTAGCTACCATCCCCATTGTAACAGTGCTGTAGCTAGCATCCCCATTGTAGCGGCGCTGTAGCTAGCATCCCCATTGTAACAGTGCTGTAGCTAGCATCACCAATGTAGCGGCGCTGTAGCTAGCATCTCCATTGTAGAGGCGCTGTAGCTAGCATCCCCATTGTAACAACACTGTAGCTAGCATCCCCATTGTAACAGTGCTGTAGCTAGCATCCCCATTGTAGCGGCGCTGTAGCTAGCATCCCCATTGTAGAGGCGCTGTAGCTAGCATCTCCATTGTAGAGGCGCTGTAGCTAGCATCCCCATTGTAACAGTGCTGTAGCTAGCATCCCCATTGTAGCGGCGCTGTAGCTAGCATCACCATTGTAGCGGCGCTGTAGTTAGCATCCCCATTGTAACAACGCTGTAGCTAGCATCCCCATTGTAGCGGCGCTGTAGCTAGCATCCCCATTGTAACGGCGCTGTAGCTAGCATTCCCCTTGTAACAGTGCTGTAGCTAGCATTCCCCTTGTAACAGTGCTGTAGCTACCATCCCCATTGTAACAGTGCTGTAGCTAGCATCCCCATTGTAGCGGCGCTGTAGCTAGCATCCCCATTGTAACAGTGCTGTAGCTAGCATCACCAAAGCGGCGCTGTAGCTAGCATCTCCATTGTAGAGGCGCTGTAGCTAGCATCCCCATTGTAACAACACTGTAGCTAGCATCCCCATTGTAACAGTGCTGTAGCTAGCATCCCCACAGCGGCGCTGTAGCTAGCATCCCCATTGTAGAGGCGCTGTAGCTAGCATCTCCATTGTAGAGGCGCTGTAGCTAGCATCCCCATTGTAACAGTGCTGTAGCTAGCATCCCCATTGTAGCGGCGCTGTAGCTAGCATCACCATTGTAGCGGCGCTGTAGTTAGCATCCCCATTGTAACAACGCTGTAGCTAGCATCCCCATTGTAGCAGCTCTGTAGATAGCATCCCCATTGTAGCGGCGCTGTAGCTAGCATCCCCATTGTAACAGTGCTGTAGCTAGCATTCCCCTTGTAACAGTGCTGTAGCTACCATCCCCATTGTAACAGTGCTGTAGCTAGCATCCCCATTGTAGCGGCGCTGTAGCTAGCATCCCCATTGTAACAGTGCTGTAGCTAGCATCACCATTGTAGCGGCGCTGTAGCTAGCATCTCCATTGTAGAGGCGCTGTAGCTAGCATCCCCATTGTAACAACACTGTAGCTAGCATCCCCATTGTAACAGTGCTGTAGCTAGCATCCCCATTGTAGCGGCGCTGTAGCTAGCATCCCCATTGTAGAGGCGCTGTAGCTAGCATCCCCATTGTAACAACGCTGTAGCTAGCATCCCCATTGTAGCGGCGCTGTAGCTAGCATCCCCATTGTAGAGGCGCTGTAGCTAGCATCCCCATTGTAACAACGCTGTAGCAAGCATTCCCCTTGTAACAGTGCTGTAGCTAGCATTCCCCTTGTAACAGTGCTGTAGCTACCATCCCCATTGTAACAGTGCTGTAGCAAGCATCCCCATTGTAGCGGCGCTGTAGCTAGCATCCCCATTGTAACAGTGCTGTAGCTAGCATCACCATTGTAGCGGCGCTGTAGCTAGCATCTCCATTGTAGAGGCGCTGTAGCTAGCATCCCCATTGTAACAACACTGTAGCTAGCATCCCCATTGTAACAGTGCTGTAGCTAGCATCCCCATTGTAGCGGCGCTGTAGCTAGCATCCCCATTGTAGAGGCGCTGTAGCTAGCATCCCCATTGTAACAACGCTGTAGCTAGCATCCCCATTGTAGCGGCTCTCTAGCTAGCATCCCCATTGTAGCGGCGCTGTAGCTAGCATCCCCATTGTAACGGCGCTGTAGCAAGCATTCCCCTTGTAACAGTGCTGTAGCTAGCATCCCCTTGTAACAGTGCTGTAGCTACCATCCCCATTGTAACAGTGCTGTAGCTACCATCCCCAATGTATTAGCACTGACAGTCTGTGGTAGAGGACAGAGGACTGTCTCACTACCCTCAGTAGTCTGTGGTAGAGGACAGAGGACAGTCTCACTACCCTCAGTAGTCTGTGGTAGAGGACAGAGGACAGTCTCACTACCCTCAGTAGTCTGTGGTAGAGGACAGAGGACAGTCTCACTACCCTCAGTAGTCTGTGGTAGAGGACAGAGGACAGTCTCACTACCCCCAGTAGTCTGTGGTAGAGGACAGAGGACAGTCTCACTACCCCCAGTAGTCTGTGGTAGAGGACAGAGGACAGTCTCACTACCCCCAGTAGTCTGTGGTAGAGACAGTCTCACTACCCCCAGTAGTCTGTGGTAGAGGACAGTCTCACTACCCTCAGTAGTCTGTGGTAGAGGACAGAGGACAGTCTCACTACCCTCAGTAGTCTGTGGTAGAGGACAGTCTCACTGCCCTCAGTAGTCTGTGGTAGAGGACAGTCTCACTACCCCAGTAGTCTGTGTAGAGGACAGTCACACTACCCTCAGTAGTCTGTGGTAGAGGACAGTCTCACTACCCTCAGTAGTCTGTTGGTAGATGACAGAGGACAGTCTCACTACCCCCAGTAGTCTGTGGTAGAGGACAGTCTCACTGCCCTCAGTAGTCTGTGGTAGAGGACAGTCTCACTACCCTCAGTAGTCTGTGGTAGAGGACAGTCTCACTACCCTCAGTAGTCTGTTGTAGAGGACAGTCTCACTGCCCTCAGTAGTCTGTGGTAGAGGACAGTCTCACTGCCCTCAGTAGTCTGTGGTAAAGGACAGAGGACAGTCTCACTACCCTCAGTAGTCTGTGGTAGAGGACAGAGGACTGTCTCACTAACCTCAGTAGTCTGTTGTAGAGGACAGAGGACAGTCTCACTACCCTCAGTAGTCTGTTGTAGAGGATAGAGGACAGTCTCACTGCCCTCAGTAGTCTGTTGTAGAGGACAGTCTCACTGCCCTCAGTAGTCTGTGGTAGAGGACAGTCTCACCCTCAGTAGTCTGTTGTAGAGGATGTCTCACTGCCCTCAGTAGTCTGTGGTAGAGGACAGTCTCACTAACCTCAGTAGTCTGTGTAGAGGATAGAGGACAGTCTCACTGCCCTCAGTAGTCTGTGGTAGAGGACAGTCTCACTGCCCTCAGTAGTCTGTGGTAGAGGACAGTCGCACTACCCTCAGTAGTCTGTAGAGGATAGAGGACAGTCTCACTGCCCTCAGTAGTCTGTGGTAGAGGACAGTCTCACTAACCTCAGTAGTCTGTGGTAGAGGACAGTCTCACTCAACCTCAGTAGTCTGTTGTAGAGGACAGAGGACAGTCTCACTACCCAACAGTCAGTACTCTGTGCCAGCCTAAACTAGGCCTTCAACTCCTAACTCTCTCCCCCTCCTCTCCTCCTCCTCCTCCTCTCCCCTCCTCTCCTCTCCTCCTCTCCTCTCCCTCCTCCCTCTCCTCTCCTCCTCTCCTCTCCTCTCCTCTCCTCCCCTCTCCCCCTCTCGCCCACTTAAGGCCCTACAAAGGAATTGTTCCGAGGGCACCAGTAAGGGTTTGATTCTAAGCCCAGCACACTCATCAGAGATGTGCCGCACAGTGATCTGTAGTGTGACAGAGAGACAGGGAGGGGAGAGAGAGAGAGTGAGAGAGTGAGAGTGAGAGGTAATGGGAGAGTGAGAGAGAGAGAGAGAGAGAGAGAGAGAGAGAGAGAGAGAGAGAGAGAGAGAGAGGGGGGTAATGGGAGAGAGAGAGAGAGGGTAAGGGAGAGAGAGAGAGAGGTAAAAGAGAGAGAGAGAGAGAGAGAGAGAGAGAGAGAGAGAGAGAGAGAGAGAGAGAGAGAGAGGGGCAATGAGGAGAGAGAGAGAGAGAGAGAGAGAGAGAGAGAGGCGGGGGTAATGGGAGAGAGAGAGGGAGAGAGAGAGAGGTAATGGGAGAGAGGGGGTAATGGGGAGAGAGAGAGAGAGAGGTAATGAGAGAGAGAGAGAGAGAGAGAGAGAGAGAGGGGTTTGGGTAATGGGAGAGAGAGGGAGAGGTAATGGGAGAGAGAGAGGGGTAATGGAGAGAGAGAGAGGTAATGGGAGAGAGAGAGAGAGAGGGGGGTAATGGGAGAGATAGAGAGAGGTAATGGGAGAGAGGGAGAGAGGTAATGGGAGAGAGAGAGAGGTAATGGGAGAGAGAGAGAGAGCGAGAGAGGGGGTAATGGGAGAGAGAGGGGGTAATGGGAGAGAGAGAGGTAATGGGAGAGAGAGAGAGAGAGAGAGAGAGAGAGAGAGAGAGAGCGGGGGTAATGGGAGAGAGAGAGAGAGAGAGATGGGAGAGAGGGGGGTAATGGGGAGAGAGAGAGAGGGTAATGGGGAGAGAGAGAGAGAGAGTAATGAGAGAGAGAGAGAGAGAGGGGTTTGGGTAATGGGAGAGAGAGGGAGAGGTAATGGGAGAGAGAGAGAGGGTAATGGGAGAGAGAGAGAGGTAATGGGAGAGAGAGAGAGAGAGGGGGGTAATGGGAGAGATAGAGAGAGGTAATGGGAGAGAGGGAGAGAGGTAATGGGAGAGAGAGAGAGAGGTAGAGGTAGAGGTAGAGGGAGAGGTATGGGAGAGTGGAAGAGGTAGAGGAAATGGGAGAGGTAGAGGTAGAGGTAATGGGAGAGGTAGAGGTAATGGGAGAGGTAGAGGTAGAGAGAGGTAGAGGTCAAGTTAGAGGGAGAGGGAGAGGGAAAGGTAGAGAGAGAGGTAGAGGTAGAGGAGAGAGGTAGAGGTAGAGGGAGAGATATTACAACTTCTATGAGTGTAGTATTTACTATTAATGTTTGTTTATTTCACTTTTGTTTATTATCTTTGGTAATGTTAACATATGTTCCTTATGCCAATAAAACCCTTGAATTGATTTGACATTTCCAACCAACCAGCTCTGGGCAGGAGGCCATCCAGCCCCTCTGACTCCAGTCAGACAGTTAATGTGTTGAATCTCTCCTGTTAATGAATATGTGAAACATAATCAGCTGACTAACAGTCAGGAAGGAACTCCGTCCTCAGCACCCAGGTCACACCAGATCGACCTCAGTATTCAACGTTTAGTCCAGGTCCCCGGGACGTTGGAGGCTGCCTTCAATACCGTCCTATAGGGTGCAACGTGAGCACCCATAATCATCTAGTAGGCTGGCGGCGTGCTAACCTTAAACCTCTACCTTAAAGCTGCAACATGGCCCATTCTGATAAACACATCCTAGTGTACTACAGAGAACGAACAACACTACATTCTGATATAAACACATCCTAGTGTACTACAGAGAACGAACAACACTACATTCTGATATAAACACATCCTAGTGTACTACAGAGAACGAACAACACTACATTCTGATAGAAACACATCCTAGTGTACTACAGAGAACCAACAACACTACATTCTGATAAACACATCCTAGTGTACTACAGAGAACCAACAACACTACATTCTGATATAAACACATCCTAGTGTACTACAGAGAACGAACAACACTACATTCTGATAAACACATCCTAGTGTACTACAGAGAACCAACAACACTACATTCTGATATAAACACATCCTAGTGTACTACAGAGAACGAACAACACTACATTCTGATAAACACATCCTAGTGTACTACAGAGAACGATCAACACTACATTATGATATAAACACATCCTAGTGTACTACAGAGAACGAACAACACTACATTCTGATATAAACACATCCTAGTGTACTACAGAGAACCAACAACACTACATTCTGATAGAAACACATCCTAG
>NW_026282870.1:45000-50016 GCF_023373465.1 Oncorhynchus keta
GGATAGAGGATGACATGACAGAGGAGGTCTGAGTGGATAGAGGATGACATGACAGAGGAGGTCTGAGTGGATAGAGGATGATGTGACAGAGGAGGTCTGAGTGGATAGAGGATGACGTGACAGAGGAGGTCTGAGTGGATAGAGGATGATGTGACAGAGGAGGTCTGAGGGATAGAGGATGACATGACAGAGGAGGTCTGAGTGGATAGAGGATGACGTGACAGAGGAGGTCTGAGTGGATAGAGGATGATGTGACAGAGGAGAGTGGATAGAGGATGACATGACAGAGGATAGGATGACATGACAGAGGAGGTCTGAGTGGATAGAGGATGACGTGACAGAGGAGGTCTGAGTGGATAGAGGATGACGTGACAGAGGAGGTCTGAGTGGATAGAGAGGATGAGGTCATGACAGAGGAGGTCTGAGGGATAGAGGATGACATGACAGAGGAGGTCTGAGTGGATAGAGGATGACGTGACAGAGGAGGTCTGAGTGGATAGAGGATGATGTGACAGAGGAGGTCTGAGTGGATAGAGGATGACGTGACAGATAGGAGGTCTGAGTGGGATAGAGGATGACATGACAGAGGAGGTCTGAGTGGATAGAGGATGACGTGACAGAGGAGGTCTGAGGGATAGAGGATGGTCTGAGTGGATAGAGGATGACGTGACAGAGGAGGTCTGAGGTCTGAGTGGATAGAGGATGACATGACAGAGGAGGTCTGAGTGGATAGAGGATGACGTGACAGAGGAGGTCTGAGTGGATAGAGGATGACGTGACAGAGGAGGTCTGAGTGGATAGAGGATGACGTGACAGAGGAGGTCTGAGTGGATAGAGGATGACGTGACAGAGGAGGTCTGAGTGGATAGAGGATGACGTGACAGAGGAGGTCTGAGTGGATAGAGGATGACGTGACAGAGGAGGTCTGAGTGGATAGAGGATGACGTGACAGAGGAGATAGAGGTCTGGAAATAGAAAGGGATAGAGGATGACGTGACAGAGGAGGTCTGAGGGATAGAGGATGACGTGACAGAGGAGGTCTGAGTGGATAGAGGATGACGTGACAGAGGAGGTCTGAGTGGATAGAGGATGACGTGACAGAGGAGGTCTGAGTGGATAGAGGATGACGTGACAGAGGAGGTCTGAGTGGATAGAGGATGACGTGACAGAGGAGGTCTGAGTGGATAGAGGATGACGTGACAGAGGAGGTCTGAGTGGATAGAGGATGACGTGACAGAGGAGGTCTGAGTGGATAGAGGATGACGTGACAGAGGAGGTCTGAGTGGATAGAGGATGACGTGACAGAGGAGGTCTGAGTGGATAGAGGATGACGTGACAGAGAGGAGGTCTGACGTGACAGAGGAGTCTGAGTGGATAGAGGATGACGTGACAGAGGAGGTCTGAGTGGATAGAGGATGACGTGACAGAGGAGGTCTGAGTGGATAGAGGATGACGTGACAGAGGAGGTCTGAGTGGATAGTGGAGGATGACGTGACAGAGGAGGTCTGAGTGGATAGAGGATGACATGACAGAGGAGGTCTGAGTGGATAGAGGATGACGTGACAGAGGAGGTCTGAGTGGATAGAGGATGACGTGACAGAGGAGGTCTGAGTGGATAGAGGATGACGTGACAGAGGAGGTCTGAGTGGATAGAGGATGACGTGACAGAGGAGGTCTGAGTGGATAGAGGATGACGTGACAGAGGAGGTCTGAGTGGATAGAGGATGACGTGACAGAGGAGGTCTGAGTGGATAGAGGATGACGTGACAGAGGAGGTCTGAGTGGATAGAGGATGACGTGACAGAGGAGGTCTGAGGATAGAGGATGACGTGACAGAGGAGGTCTGAGTGGATAGAGGATGACGTGACAGAGGAGGTCTGAGTGGATAGAGGATGACGTGACAGAGGAGGTCTGAGTGGATAGAGGATGACGTGACAGAGGAGGTCTGAGTGGATAGAGGATGACGTGACAGAGGAGGTCTGAGTGGATAGAGGATGACATGACAGAGGAGGTCTGAGTGGATAGAGGATGACGTGACAGAGGAGGTCTGAGTGGATAGAGGATGAGTGGACAGAGGAGGTCTGAGTGGATAGAGGATGACGTGACAGAGGAGGTCTGAGTGGATAGAGGATGACGTGACAGAGGAGGTCTGAGTGGATAGAGGATGACATGACAGAGGAGGTCTGAGGGATAGAGGATGACGTGACAGAGGAGGTCTGAGTGGATAGAGGATGACGTGACAGAGGAGGTCTGAGTGGATAGAGGATGACGTGACAGAGGAGGTCTGAGTGGATAGAGGATGACGTGACAGAGGAGGTCTGGAGGGATAGAGGATGACATGGACAGAGGAGGTCTGAGGGATAGAGGATGACGTGACAGAGGAGGTCTGAGGATAGAGGATGATGTGACAGAGGAGGTCTGAGGGATAGAGATGACGTGACAGAGGAGGTCGGATAGAGGATGACGTGACAGAGGAGGTCTGAGTGGATAGAGGATGACGTGACAGAGGAGGTCTGAGTGGATAGAGGATGACGTGACAGAGGAGGTCTGAGTGGATAGAGGATGACGTGACAGAGGAGGTCTGAGTGGATAGAGGATGACGTGACAGAGGAGGTCTGAGTGGATAGAGGATGACGTGACAGAGGAGGTCTGAGTGGATAGAGGATGACGTGACAGAGGAGGTCTGAGTGGATAGAGGATGACGTGACAGAGGAGGTCTGAGTGGATAGAGGATGAGTGGATAGAGGAGGTCTGAGTGGATAGAGGATGACGTGACAGAGGAGGTCTGAGTGGATAGAGGATGACGTGACAGAGGAGGTCTGAGTGGATAGAGGATGACATGACAGAGGAGGTCTGAGTGGATAGAGGATGACGTGACAGAGGAGGTCTGAGTGGATAGAGGATGACGTGACAGAGGAGGTCTGAGTGGATAGAGGATGACGTGACAGAGGAGGTCTGAGTGGATAGAGGATGACGTGACAGAGGAGGTCTGAGTGGATAGAGGATGACATGACAGAGGAGGTCTGAGTGGATAGAGGATGAGTGGATAGAGGATGAGTGGATAGAGGATGACATGACAGAGGAGGTCTGAGTGGATAGAGGATGACATGACAGAGGAGGTCTGAGTGGATAGAGGATGACATGACAGAGGAGGTCTGAGTGGATAGAGGATGACGTGACAGAGGAGGTCTGAGTGGATAGAGGATGACGTGACAGAGGAGGTCTGAGTGGATAGAGGATGACGTGACAGAGGAGGTCTGAGTGGATAGAGGATGACGTGACAGAGGAGGTCTGAGTGGATAGAGGATGACATGACAGAGGAGGTCTGAGTGGATAGAGGATGACGTGACAGAGGAGGTCTGAGTGGATAGAGGATGACGTGACAGAGGAGGTCTGAGTGGATAGAGGATGACGTGACAGAGGAGGTCTGAGTGGATAGAGGATGACGTGACAGAGGAGGTCTGAGTGGATAGAGGATGACATGACAGAGGAGGTCTGAGTGGATAGAGGATGACGTGACAGAGGAGGTCTGAGTGGATAGAGGATGACGTGACAGAGGAGGTCTGAGTGGATAGAGGATGACATGACAGAGGAGGTCTGAGTGGATAGAGGATGACGTGACAGAGGAGGTCTGAGTGGATAGAGGATGACATGACAGAGGAGGTCTGGAGTGGATAGAGGATGACATGACAGAGGAGGTCTGAGTGGATAGAGGATGACGTGACAGAGGAGGTCTGAGTGGATAGAGGATGACATGACAGAGGAGGTCTGAGTGGATAGAGGATGACGTGACAGAGGAGGTCTGAGTGGATAGAGGATGACATGACAGAGGAGGTCTGAGTGGATAGAGGATGAAGTGACAGAGGAGGTCTGAGTGGATAGAGGATGACATGACAGAGGAGGTCTGAGTGGATAGAGGATGACGTGACAGAGGAGGTCTGAGTGGATAGAGGATGACATGACAGAGGAGGTCTGAGTGGATAGAGGATGACGTGACAGAGGAGGTCTGTATCATGTTTGTAGTCTGCATCCTGTCTAATGTCTGCATCCTGTCTAATGTCTGCATCCTGTCTAATGTCTGCATCCTGTCTAATGTCTGCATCCAGTCTAAAGTCTACATCCTGTCTAAAGTCTACATTCTGTCTAATGTCTGCATCCTGTCTAATGTCTGCATCCTGTCTAATGTCTGCATCCTGTCTAATGTCTGCATCCTGTCTAATGTCTGCATTGCATCCTGTCTAATGTCTGCATCCTGTCTCAAGTCTACATCCTGTCTAAAGTCTACATCCTGTCTAATGTCTGCATCCTGTCTAATGTCTGCATCCTGTCTAATGTCTGCATCCTGTCTAATGTCTTCATGCTGTCTAATTTCTGCATCCTGTCTAATGTCTGCATCCTGTCTAATGTCTGTATCCTGTCTAATGTCTGCATCCTGTCTCAAGTCTACATCCTGTCTAAAGTCTACATCCTGTCTGAAGTCTGCATCCGGTCTAATGTCTGCATCCTGTCTAATGTCTGCATCAAGTCTAAAGTCTACATCCTGTCTAAAGTCTACATCCTGTCTAATGTCTGCATCCTGTCTAATGTCTGCATTGCATCCTGTCTAATGTCTGCATCCTGTCTCAAGTCTACATCCTGTCTAAAGTCTACATCCTGTCTAATGTCTGCATCCTGTCTAATGTCTGCATCCTGTCTAATGTCTGCATCCTGTCTAATGTCTACATCCTGTCTAATGTCTGCATCCTGTCTAATGTCTGCATCCTGTCTAATGTCTGCATCCTGTCTAATGTCTGCATCCTGTCTAATGTCTACATCCTGTCTAATGTCTGCATCCTGTCTAATGTCTGCATCCTGTCTAATGTCTTCATCCTGTCTAATGTCTACATCCTGTCTAATGTCTCCATCCTGTCTAATGTCTGCATCCTGTCTAATGTCTGCATCCTGTCTAATGTCTGCATCCTGTCTAATGTCTGCATCCTGTCTAATGTCTGCATCCTGTCTAATGTCTGCATCCGG
>NW_026282871.1:0-22977 GCF_023373465.1 Oncorhynchus keta
GAAAAGAGTACACTTACATTTTTTTAAAGGAGAAATTGTGCACCAATGTTGAATTCTAAAAGCTTGTTATATTAAATGAAGTGCCCTTTAAGTTAGACCATATGGAGAATATATGGAGAATCATTTGAATAAAACCTTGCTAAAGTGGCCCTGCATAATCCCAGTGTCAACTTCTAGCAACATTTTAACCCAAATCATCCCTACACTTCCCCAAGTTTCACCATCACTGTTATTTGTAAAGATTATCAAGTAGATTATTCTGAAAATGTATTATTTAGTTTGTGTGATTAGTGGTTCAGTTACGTGCGTCCCTTGTCTTACGGTCAACCCTGTTGCATGAACTGAACTCTGCTTTTAATATGGTGAAACAATTTATAGTAAATAAATTAAATTTAAAAAATATATATAATATATTATAATAAATAAATAATAAAATATAAAAAATTAAAAAATATGGTGAAACGAATTATAATAAATCAATTCAAAAGGAACATTGAACATCTAATACTGTAGTCCAATCACAAAAAGAGGTGAGCTGGTTCTACTCGGTGGCCATTTTGTGGTTGGAAACTGAGCGCGTTGTGCCTAACACGTTTACCCATAGATAGACAGGCTAGAAATGTTTTAACAATGATAGTTTTTGCTGAAGCTTGCTGTCACGCCCTGACCTTAGATCCTTTTTATGTCTCTATTTTGGTTTGGTCAGGGCGTAAGTTGGGGTGGGTAATGTTGGGGAATAATCAGAATTAGTTGGTAACATAGGTAAGATGTTTTATATTCATCATATGTTTGTAAGTTACTTCTCATCAGAATGTGTTTGTATAATACTGTGGCGGGGTTGCAGTATCTGTTCTCTGTCAAGACTAAGTTATTTGGGCCGGAGAGAGGTCAAGGGTGTATCTCTTGGCTCCACAATGTCTGTGTGCCAGTCAATGTGTCTCTGTGATCTTGTCAAGCTAGGATGGATTTGATATATGCCTGTTGATATGGAGGATTGGTTTATGGTTCTGAGTTTGAGAAAATAACATAGTTATATATAAAAAATATATAAAAATATATGCAAAAATATAGCAATATATAGTTGCTGTCTGGCCATGTGTGTCTTTGCTATAAAGGATCTCAGTCGCAATGTGTAAGGGACTCTCAGAGAATTCATTGATAGACACTGAATTGATCTGAGAGTCACAGGGTTGTGATGGAGCTCATATAATTAAAGATGGACTTTGTGATAACTAATTCTGACTTGTGTGTGGTCTGCTCTCATGATTTGGTAAATACAGGAAATTTCCACGACAGTATTCTATGTTCTCTATTTATTTGTGTTTGGCCGGGTGTAGTTCTCGATCAGAGGCCTGTCGTTGTCTCTGATTGAGAACCATACTTAGGCAGCCCTTTTCCCCACTTGTGTTTTGTGGGTTGACTTTGAGCTTCACAGGTTTTTTTTGTAGTGTTTATTGTTTTGTTCGGCGTCATTTTGATTAAATAAATTAAAATTTACGTTGACCACGCTGCACCTTGGTCCTCTCCTTTCAACAGCCGTGACACTTGCATTCAATTGCCACACCCTATTTCACACAACAAGCTTCAATTTCCCCCTGTCACAGGGGGATTTATGGCTGATTTAAGAAGAAATCGTCAACCCTGTTACAGTCAACCCTGTTATTTTATTTGATACTAAATAGGCACCTACTTTAGTCTTATTTTTATTTAACCACTTGAGATGGGAAAACTTTTATTTGTTTTAAGTTGAAAATGTTTGCTGTTTATGACAAAATTGTGAGAAAAAAAAAATTAAGTTACACTTCTCAAAAGGCACCGAATTTGTGGAATGACCCAGGTACTTTGAATGGATCATGTTTGGTTGCAGCTTGCTTACCGATGGGATATGTGCTTTTTTCTTTACGTTTATTTGGAAACTTTACCTTTCTAGTTTAACTAGTAACATATGTTATGACTTGTGTATTGTTCTGTTACATCAGGCTTTAATCATACAGGGTCAAGCTATGGGTTGCTCTAGAACAGAAACAAGATATGGATGGCTCTAGAACAGAAACAAGATATGGATGGCTCTAGAACAGAAACAAGATATGGATGGCTCTAGAACAGAAACAAGATATGGATGGCTCTAGAACAGAAACAAGATATGGATGGCTCTAGAACAGAAACAAGCTATGGATGGCTCTAGAACAGAAACAAGCTATGGATGGCTCTAGAACAGAAACAAGCTATGGATGGCTCTAGAACAGAAACAAGATATGGATGGTTCTAGAACAGAAACAAGCTATGGATGGCTCTGGAACAGAAACAAGCTATGGATGGCTCTGGAACAGAAACAAGCTATGGATGGCTCTAGAACAGAAACAAGATATGGATGGCTCTAGAACAGAAACAAGCTATGGATGGCTCTAGAACAGAAACGAGATATGGATGGCTCTAGAACAGAAACAAGATATGGATGGCTCTAGAACAGAAACAAGATATGGATGGCTCTAGAACAGAAACAAGCTATGGATGGCTCTAGAACAAAAACAAGCTATGGATGGCTCTAGAACAGAAACAAGCTATGGATGGCTCTAGAACAGAAACAAGCTATGGATGGCTCTAGAACAGAAACAAGCTATGGATGGCTCTAGAACAGAAACAAGATATGGATGGCTCTAGAACAGAAACAAGCTATGGATGGCTCTAGAACAGAAACAAGATATGGATGGCTCTAGAACAGAAACAAGCTATGGATGGCTCTAGAACAGAAAGCAGCTATGGATGGCTCTAGAACAGAAACAAGATATGGATGGCTCTAGAACAGAAACAAGATATGCATGGCTCTAGAACAGAAACAAGATATAGATGGCTCTAGAACAGAAACAAGATATGGATGGCTCTAGAACAGAAACAAGATATGGATGGCTCTAGAACAAAAACAAGATATGGATGGCTCTAGAACAGAAACAAGATACGGATGGCTCTAGAACAGAAACAAGATACGGATGGCTCTAGAACAGAAACCAGATATGGATGGCTCTAGAACAGAAACCAGATACGGATGGCTCTAGAACAGGGTCAAGATACGGATGGCTTTAGTTCATGCTCTAGTAGATGTAGTAGTAGCTCCCAATCTGACTGTAGTGGAGATGGAGAGATGGTCTAGACTCACAGACAAAGAAAGAGAGGAAAGATGGAGTTGAAGATGGGACTGAAGAGAGGAGAGATGGAGTTGAAGATGGGACTGAAGAGAAGAGTTGTGAGAGTGGAAGGGTCACATTGGAGTGAGTTATCAAACACACACACACTCACTCACTCGTGATACAACATCTTCTCTGACTCCACAAGCAGTTACTTCCTGGTCTGAACATCTATCAGTGTGTCCAGACGTGATTCAATTCCTCCTCCTCATTTCTCCTGCTCAGTGAAACAAGAGCACACTCTGCCCTCTCGTCTGTTTGTCTCCTCCAGTTTCCTCTCTCCAGTCATACGGTTCACTGTCCGGTCAACACTCATCAACCAAATACATGTCTCAGAGAGAAAGGTCAACGAGATAGTATTGCAGAACATAGGGTTGTTCAGTATGGCAGCATTACAGTGCTAACTTAACAACACAATTCTGCAGAAAGATCTACGATGGGTCAATAAAGCCCTAGATACGGTGTACATTGTATCTCAGATGAGAGAGGTCAAAGTTCAGGAGGTTCCGCACGTATCAGATGAGGACACGGACCCTGTAAGGGTTTTCTTCTGGTGAAAGAGAGGCGGACCAAAATGCAGCGTGGTGGTTATTCATGTTTAATTTATAAAGACACTATACATGAATAAACTAACAAAAACAATAAACGTGCAAAAACCTAAACAGTCCTATCTGGTGCAAACAGGAACAACTTACATGAGGTCGTGAAGCGACAATAAATGTAGCCACCGCCATGTCAACACAGGCTTATTTTCATAAGCCTCGTTGCCTCAACTCCAGGTCCATATCCCTGGCCGTAGATACAGAAGATTCATTTTATGTTTTGGAGGTAAAACTACTCAGATGAGAAAACGCTACATCAATCTCCCTCAGTCCCGGGAGAATGTTTTGATGTTGGGAATGTCAGTGTTTTGGATACTGGCCTGTTAAGCCATTGTCCACGGAAAACCTCTCCATCCCACTTTAATGTTGTCAATATGGTCTTTATTCGTGGTGATGGTGATTCGCTCTAGCCGCAATTATACTTCCTGAGTGGTATAACGGCTGCATGGTCCCATGGTGTTTATATTTGCATACTATTGTTTGTACAGACGAATGTGGTACCTTCAGGCTTTTGGAAATTGCTCCCAAAGATGAACCAGACTTGTGGAGGTCTACCATTTTTTTCTGAGGTCTCGGCTGATTTCTTTTGATTTTCCCATGATGTCAAGCAAAGAGGCACTGAGTTTGAAGGTAGGCCTTGAAATACAGCCACAGGTACACCTCCAATTGACTCAAATAATGTCAATTAGCCTATCCGAAGCTTCTAAAGCCATGACATAATTTTCAGGAATTTTCCAAGCTGTTTAAAGGCACAGTCAACTTAGTGTATTTTAAACTTTTGACCCACTGGAATTGTGACACAGGGTGAAATAGTGAAATAATCTGTCTGTAAAAAAATTCTGTAAAAATAACTTGTGTCATGCACAAAGAAGATGTCCTAACCGACTTGCTAAATCTACAGTTTGTTAACAAGACATTTGTGGAGTGGTTGAAAAACTAGTTTTAATGACTCTAACATAAGTGTATGTACATTTCCGACTTCAACTGTATATGTGTTAAAGTAGTCAAAGTATTCCTAGCATGTAAATTATTACATTAAGATTGTTACTCTACAAACTTGTTGGATGCATTTGCTATTTGTTTTGGTTTTGTTTCAGATTATTTTGTGCCCAATAGAAATTTATGGTAAATAATATATTGTGTTATTTTGGAGTCACTTTTATTTCAAATAAGAATATAACGTTTCTAAACACTTCTTCATTAATGTGGATGCTACCATGATTATGGATAGTCCTGAATGACTCGAGTGGGAAAGTTAGACACACAAATACCATACAAAGACATGCTAACCTTTCTCCAATACAATAACGGGGAAGGTATGCATTTCTTGGAGTGGTCGGCCAACCTGGCCAAGAAGCTGCTGTTGCAGCAGTCAGCCACCAGAAGGAGCCCTGAGGAGTAGAGCTGGTAGATGGCGCATTCAGAAGAAGTGTATTGATTGTAAAGCAGTGTATCCCAGAAGGAGGGAGTTGACTCTTGATCAGTGGCGAGGGAGGGAGTTGACTCTAGATCAGTGGCGGTCAGTGCCGTTTCAGATGAGGGAGGACGATTTTTGTTTTCATGAGTATGGCCTTATTTTTATTACAGCATATTGGATGATTGTCATTCATCTTCCATTCACCCAGTTCAATGTAACATCAACAGATTTAGGCTACTACATGATACTCTAATTGTCCCTGTACCCATCATGAGGTTGCTAAAACCTAGCCTATGAATGAAATTTTATAACATACAGTAGGTCGAGAGACAAATTTGATATAACGGTGACACCTGGACAGACAGTGACACATTTAATACTGCCTTGCACACTCTTGCCTGCATTTAGCTGATTCTATCTGGGTGTAATCATTGATCCAACAGTTGCAAACAACAGTTTCTTATTGGATAAATTCAGGTACGTTTATCCCATTTTTTTTGTTCTGTTTGCTTCTGTTTAAGAAATGCTTTTCAGAATTGCTTGGAATGAATACAACCCTGTTCGCGTGTAAAACACAGTTCACAGTTTCATAGCAGCCACGTTGTATTCCTTCTCACGTCAACGTTATGCGCTCTTCTCCTTGTATCTCTTCTCTTTGCTTGTGGACTTCAATGCACAACACACCAGCTGTATGTGACTAGGAGAAGAAAATACAACTTTACAAACCGCTACACACAGCCTACATCGTTGTCCCCATATTAGCTAAAGGAATGTAATAGTTACCGTAGCTAATATAACTAACGGGTTACTAAGCCTGCTACAATCATGCAGTAATGTTACAGTGTATAGTCAGTAGTGGTTACACCGGCGGGCCCCGGTGGCAATAAATTGTAAAACTAAAACCTTACCTTGACTTGGTAGAGTTCCAGTGTTGTGTTGGATAGTCATAGCCAGCTAGCTAGCATAGCATGCCTCTGTCATAGCCAGCTAGCTAGCATAGCATCCCTCTGTTATAGCCAGCTAGCTAGCATAGCATCCCTCTGTCATAGCCAGCTAGCTAGCATAGCATCCCTCTGTCATAGCCAGCTAGCTAGCATAGCATCCTTCTGTTATAGCCAGCTAGCTAACATAGCATCCCTCTGTTATAGCCAGCTAGCTAACATAGCATCCCTCTGTTATAGCCAGCTAGCTAGCATAGCATCCCTCTGTTATAGCCAGCTAGCTAGCATAGCATCCCTCTGTCATAGCCAGCTAGCTAGCATAGCATCCCTCTGTCATAGCCAGCTAGCTAGCATAGCATCCCTCTGTTATAGCCAGCTAGCTAACATAGCATCCCTCTGTTATAGCCAGCTAGCTAACATAGCATCCCTCTGTTATAGCCAGCTAGCTAGCATAGCATCCCCCTGTTATAGCCAGCTAGCTAACATAGCATCCCTCTGTTATATCCAGCTACATAGCATAGCATCCCCCTGTTATAGCCAGCTAGCTAACATAGCATCATTCTGTTGTAGCCAGCTAGCTAGCATAGCATCCCTCTGTTATTGTTCAAAACTGTTAAACTGTTTTCTTTCTCTATCTTTGAGTCAACTACTCACCACATTTGATGCACTGCAGTGCTAGCTAGCTGTAGCTTATGCTTTCAGTACTAGATTAATTATCTGTTCCTTTGATGGGTGGACAGCATGTCAATTCATGCTGCAAAAGCTCTGATAGGTCAGAGGACGCTCTCCTGAAGTTGTCGATCTTACTGTGTAAGTCTATGGAAGGGGGTGAGAATCATGAGCCTCCTAGGTTTTGTTTTGAAGTTAATGTACCCAGAGGAAGACGGAAGCTAGCTGTCCTCCGGCTACACCATGGTGCTACCCTACAGAGTATTGTGTTTTAATTAATTATTTGGGGACATGATTAGATTTAGCATAGTTTTATCTATGAATGATAACTTAAAAAAAAAAAAAATGTAAATGTGTATATTAAAAAGAATGGTCCTCCCTTTCCTCCTCTGAGGAACTTCCACTTCTCTTGATCTAGTAATTGTCAGTCCTGTGAGCTCTGCATGACTTCTCAGCAGTGATAAACTGAACTCTACATGACTTCTCAGCAGTGATAAACTGAACTCTACATGACTTCTCAGCAGTGATAAACTGAACTCTACATGACTTCTCAGCAGTGATAAACTGAACTCTGCATGACTTCTCAGCAGTGATGAACTGAACTCTGCATGACTTCTCAGCAGTGATGAACTGAACTCTGCATGACTTCTCAGCAGTGATAAACTGAACTCTACATGACTTCTCAGCAGTGATGAACTGAACTCTGCATGACTTCTCAGCAGTGATGAACTGAACTCTGCATGACTTCTCAGCAGTGATGAACTGAACTCTGCATGACTTCTCAGCAGTGATAAACTGAACTCTGCGTGACTTCTCAGCAGTGATGAACTGAACTCTGCGTGACTTCTCAGCAGTGATGAACTGAACTCTGCATGACTTCTCAGCAGTGATAAACTGAACTCTACATGACTTCTCAGCAGTGATGAACTGAACTGGACAGTCATTTAGCAGAGCAGTCTATTCTATTGAGTATTTTACGCAAAGACGCAGTAATGTTTATTTGAATGATGTAATACCACCTGACAGCCAGGACACTCAGAGTGAGGATATAGGAAGGATGGGAATGACAATGGCAGCTTTGTGTACAATTATGAGGGCTTGATCTGATGCTGTTTGTCCACAAGAGGGCAGCATCAGCCAGGGAAATATGAATCATTATCCAATGGATGGGTCTTACCCTGAGTGCTGTTAAAACCTGAACGCTGATTGGTTAAAACCGCATTCCAGCCGGTGTCTATTCCACAAGTTACCGCCGGCTAAATCTATGATGTTAAAATGCCTATTTACTCAGTTCCATCTGACTGTGCAATTCACTGTCTCATCAGCCCAGCCAAGCAATTTATAAACTTGATCTCCACTATAAAAAGCGTCTAGACATTATCTCACATTTCTTTTAGACTAACATTTAGTTTTCAATAGAGGTGAGTTGTATAAACCTTGATGTCTGTCTCTCTGACATTTGCAACATTGTTTAAATATTCAAATTAGATCTCCAGCTGTCCCATAGTAATGATGTCGGAACGAGACAGACAGGCAGGGAGCGTTTCTCAGCAAGACTAAATCGTAAATCACTTTGCATCATTTTTATGTATTTACAAATAAATATAAATTGAAAAAGGTCAAACGAAATGAAGTTCAGCTAGTTTGCAGTCTTTCCAGGTTCAATTTGAAGTAATTGGGTGAGCTGGAGGACACAGGGGAATTGGGTGTTGCATGACTTTGTTAGTTAAATAAAATAAAATAAGTATAAAAATGGTTGGTTATTTATAAACTCAGATTCCCTTTATCTGTTTATGCATTAGTCAAATTATAACTTACACTATATAAAGCATATCAGTCACTATAAACAGAAAATAATCACCCTCTTGTTACGTCCGTTATTGGAATGAGACCAAAGTGCAGCGTGGTAAGCGTACATCTTTCTTTATTTTTTGATGAACACCAAAGAAAATACACAAGATAAACAAACAAAGTTCTGCAGGATATACAGCTACTAACTAATCAAGATCCCACAACTGAAGGTGGGAAAAAGGCTGCCAAAGTATGATCCCCAATCAGAGACAACGATAGACAGCTGCCTCTGATTGAGAACCATACTAGGCAAACAAAGAAATAGAAACATAGATTTGCCCACTCAAGTCACGCCCTGACCTAACCAAATAGAGAATAAAAAAAGGCTCTCTAAGGTCAGGGCGTGACACCTCTGCTCTTCAGGAACAGCCAGCCAACCTATACCCCCAGGTTGGTTCCAGACCATGTCTCCTGGCTGTGTGACATTCTGTGGACTCCCAGGTTGGTTCCAGACCATGTCTCCCGGCTGTGTGACATTCTGTGGACTCCCAGGTTGGTTCCAGACCATGTCTCCCAGCTGTGTGACATTCTGTGGACTCCCAGGTTGGTTCCAGACCATGTCTCCCAGCTGTGTGACATTCTGAGGACCCCAGGTTGGTTCCAGACCATGTCTCCCAGCTGTGTCACATTCTGAGGACTCCCAGGTTGGTTCCAGACCATGTCTCCCAGCTGTGTGACATTCTGTGGACTCCCAGGTTGGTTCCAGACCATGTCTCCCGGCTGTGTGACATTCTGAGGACTCCCAGGTTGGTTCCAGACCATGTCTCCCAGCCAGCTGTGTGACATTCAGGGTACCCCAGGTTGGTTCCAGACCATGTCTGCTGGCTGTGTGACATTCTGAGGACTCCCAGGTTGGTTCCAGACCATGTCTCCCAGCTGTGTGACATTCTGTGGACTCCCAGGTTGGTTCCAGACCATGTCTCCCAGCTGTGTGACATTCTGAGGACCCCAGGTTGGTTCCAGACCATGTCTCCCAGCTGTGTCACATTCTGAGGACTCCCAGGTTGGTTCCAGACCATGTCTCCCAGCTGTGTGACATTCTGTGGACTCCCAGGTTGATTCCAGACCATGTCTCCCGGCTGTGTGACATTCTGAGGACTCCCAGGTTGGTTCCAGACCATGTCTCCCAGCTGTGTGACATTCAGGGTACCCCAGGTTGGTTCCAGGCCATGTCTCCCAGCTGTGTGACATTCTGAGACCCCCAGGTTGGTTCCAGACCATGTCTCCCGGCTGTGTGACATTCTGAGGACCCCAGGTTAGTTCCAGACCATGTCTGCTGGCTGTGTGACATTCTGAGGACGCCCAGGTTGGTTCCAGACAATGTCTCCCAGCTGTATAACATTCTGAGGACCCCAGGTTGGTTCCAGACCATGTCTGCTGGCTGTGTGACATTCTGAGGACTCCCAGGTTGGTTCCAGACCATGTCTCCCGGCTGTGTAACATTCTTAGGACCCCCAGGTTGGTTCCAGACCATGTCTCCCGGCTGTGTAACATTCTTAGGACCCCCAGGTTGGTTCCAGACCATGTCTCCCAGCTGTGTGACATTCAGGGTACCCCCAGGTTGGTTCCAGACCATGTCTGCTGGCTGTGTGACATTCTGAGGACTCCCAGGTTGGTTCCAGACCATGTCTCCCGGCTGTGTAACATTCTTAGGACCCCCAGGTTGGTTCCAGACCATGTCTCCCGGCTGTGTAACATTCTTAGGACCCCCAGGTTGGTTCCAGACCATGTCTCCCAGCTGTGTGACATTCTGTGGACTCCCAGGTTGGTTCCAGACCATGTCTCCCGGCTGTGTGACATTCTGTGGACTCCCAGGTTGGTTCCAGACCATGTCTCCCAGCTGTGTGACATTCTGTGGACTCCCAGGTTGGTTCCAGACCATGTCTCCCAGCTGTGTGACATTCTGAGGACCCCAGGTTGGTTCCAGACCATGTCTCCCAGCTGTGTCACATTCTGAGGACTCCCAGGTTGGTTCCAGACCATGTCTCCCAGCTGTGTGACATTCTGTGGACTCCCAGGTTGGTTCCAGACCATGTCTCCCGGCTGTGTGACATTCTGAGGACTCCCAGGTTGGTTCCAGACCATGTCTCCCAGCTGTGTGACATTCAGGGTACCCCCAGGTTGGTTCCAGACCATGTCTGCTGGCTGTGTGACATTCTGAGGACTCCCAGGTTGGTTCCAGACCATGTCTCCCAGCTGTGTGACATTCTGTGGACTCCCAGGTTGGTTCCAGACCATGTCTCCCAGCTGTGTGACATTCTGAGGACCCCAGGTTGGTTCCAGACCATGTCTCCCAGCTGTGTCACATTCTGAGGACTCCCAGGTTGGTTCCAGACCATGTCTCCCAGCTGTGTGACATTCTGTGGACTCCCAGGTTGGTTCCAGACCATGTCTCCCAGCTGTGTGACATTCTGAGGACTCCCAGGTTGGTTCCAGACCATGTCTCAGGGTACCCCCAGTTTGGTTCCAGACCATGTCTGCTGGCTGTGTGACATTCTGAGGACTCCCAGGTTGGTTCCAGACCATGTCTCCCAGCTGTGTGACATTCTGTGGACTCCCAGGTTGGTTCCAGACCATGTCTCCCAGCTGTGTGACATTCTGAGGACCCCAGGTTGGTTCCAGACCATGTCTCCCAGCTGTGTGACATTCAGGGTACCCCAGGTTCCAGACCATGTCTGCTGGCTGTGTGACATTCTGAGGACTCCCAGGTTGGTTCCAGACCATGTCTCCCAGCTGTGTGACATTCTGTGGACTCCCAGGTTGGTTCCAGACCATGTCTCCCAGCTGTGTGACATTCTGAGGACCCCAGGTTGGTTCCAGACCATGTCTCCCAGCTGTGTCACATTCTGAGGACTCCCAGGTTGGTTCCAGACCATGTCTCCCAGCTGTGTGACATTCTGTGGACTCCCAGGTTGGTTCCAGACCATGTCTCCCGGCTGTGTGACATTCTGAGGACTCCCAGGTTGGTTCCAGACCATGTCTCCCAGCTGTGTGACATTCAGGGTACCCCAGGTTGGTTCCAGACCATGTCTCCCAGCTGTGTGACATTCTGAAGACCCCCAGGTTGGTTCCAGACCATGTCTCCCAGCTGTGTGACATTCTGAGGACCCCCAGGTTAGTTCCAGACCATGTCTGCTGGCTGTGTGACATTCTGAGGACGCCCAGGTTGGTTCCAGACAATGTCTCCCAGCTGTATAACATTCTGAGGACCCCAGGTTGGTTCCAGACCATGTCTGCTGGCTGTGTGACATTCTGAGGACTCCCAGGTTGGTTCCAGACCATGTCTCCCGGCTGTGTAACATTCTTAGGACCCCAGGTTGGTTCCAGACCATGTCTCCCGGCTGTGTAACATTCTTAGGACCCCAGGTTGGTTCCAGACCATGTCTCCCAGCTGTGTGACATTCAGGGTACCCCCAGGTTGGTTCCAGACCATGTCTGCTGGCTGTGTGACATTCTGAGGACTCCCAGGTTGGTTCCAGACCATGTCTCCCGGCTGTGTGACATTCTGAGGACTCCCAGGTTGGTTCCAGACCATGTCTCCCAGCTGTGTGACATTCTGAAGACCCCCAGGTTGGTTCCAGACCATGTCTCCCGGCTGTGTGACATTCTGAGGACCCCCAGGTTGGTTCCAGACCATGTCTGCTGGCTGTGTGACATTCTGAGGACCCCCAGGTTGGTTCCAGACCATGTCTGCTGGCTGTGTGACATTCTGAGGACTCCCAGGTTGGTTCCAGACCATGTCTCCCGGCTGTGTGACATTCTGAGGACTCCCAGGTTGGTTCCAGACCATGTCTCCCGGCTGTGTGACATTCTGAGGACTCCCAGGTTGGTTCCAGACCATGTCTCCCAGCTGTGTGACATTCTGAAGACCCCCAGGTTGGTTCCAGACCATGTCTCCCGGCTGTGTGACATTCTGAGGACCCCCAGGTTAGTTCCAGACCATGTCTGCTGGCTGTGTGACATTCTGAGGACCCCCAGGTTGGTTCCAGACCATGTCTGCTGGCTGTGTGACATTCTGAGGACTCCCAGGTTGGTTCCAGACCATGTCTCCCGGCTGTGTGACATTCTGAGGACTCCCAGGTTGGTTCCAGACCATGTCTCCCAGCTGTGTGACATTCTGAGGACCCCAGGTTGGTTCCAGACCATGTCTCCCAGCTGTGTGACATTCTGTGGACCCCAGGTTGGTTCCAGACCATGTCTCCCAGCTGTGTGACATTCTGAGGACCCCAGGTTGGTTCCAGACCATGTCTCCCAGCTGTGTCACATTCTGAGGACTCCCAGGTTGGTTCCAGACCATGTCTCCCAGCTGTGTGACATTCTGTGGACTCCCAGGTTGGTTCCAGACCATGTCTCCCGGCTGTGTGACATTCTGAGGACTCCCAGGTTGGTTCCAGACCATGTCTCCCAGCTGTGTGACATTCAGGGTACCCCAGGTTGGTTCCAGACCATGTCTCCCAGCTGTGTGACATTCTGAAGACCCCCAGGTTGGTTCCAGACCATGTCTCCCGGCTGTGTGACATTCTGAGGACCCCCAGGTTAGTTCCAGACCATGTCTGCTGGCTGTGTGACATTCTGAGGACGCCCAGGTTGGTTCCAGACAATGTCTCCCAGCTGTATAACATTCTGAGGACCCCAGGTTGGTTCCAGACCATGTCTGCTGGCTGTGTGACATTCTGAGGACTCCCAGGTTGGTTCCAGACCATGTCTCCCGGCTGTGTAACATTCTTAGGACCCCAGGTTGGTTCCAGACCATGTCTCCCGGCTGTGTAACATTCTTAGGACCCCCAGGTTGGTTCCAGACCATGTCTCCCAGCTGTGTGACATTCAGGGTACCCCCAGGTTGGTTCCAGACCATGTCTGCTGGCTGTGTGACATTCTGAGGACTCCCAGGTTGGTTCCAGACCATGTCTCCCGGCTGTGTGACATTCTGAGGACTCCCAGGTTGGTTCCAGACCATGTCTCCCAGCTGTGTGACATTCTGAAGACCCCCAGGTTGGTTCCAGACCATGTCTCCCGGCTGTGTGACATTCTGAGACCCCAGGTTAGTTCCAGACCATGTCTGCTGGCTGTGTGACATTCTGAGGACCCCAGGTTGGTTCCAGACCATGTCTGCTGGCTGTGTGACATTCTGAGGACTCCCAGGTTGGTTCCAGACCATGTCTCCCGGCTGTGTGACATTCTGAGGACTCCCAGGTTGGTTCCAGACCATGTCTCCCGGCTGTGTGACATTCTGAGGACTCCCAGGTTGGTTCCAGACCATGTCTCCCAGCTGTGTGACATTCTGAAGACCCCCAGGTTGGTTCCAGACCATGTCTCCCGGCTGTGTGACATTCTGAGGACCCCCAGGTTGGTTCCAGACCATGTCTGCTGGCTGTGTGACATTCTGAGGACCCCCAGGTTGGTTCCAGACCATGTCTGCTGGCTGTGTGACATTCTGAGGACTCCCAGGTTGGTTCCAGACCATGTCTCCCGGCTGTGTGACATTCTGAGGACTCCCAGGTTGGTTCCAGACCATGTCTCCCAGCTGTGTGACATTCTGAGGACCCCAGGTTGGTTCCAGACCATGTCTCCCAGGACATTCAGGGTACCCCCAGGTTGGTTCCAGACCATGTCTGCTGGCTGTGTGACATTCTGAGGACTCCCAGGTTGGTTCCAGACCATGTCTCCCAGCTGTGTGACATTCTGTAGGACTCCCAGGTTGGTTCAGACCATGTCTCCCAGCTGTGTGACATTCTGAGGACCCCAGGTTTGTTCCAGACCATGTCTCCCAGCTGTGTCACATTCTGAGGACTCCCAGGTTGGTTCCAGACCATGTCTCCCAGCTGTGTGACATTCTGTGGACTCCCAGGTTGGTTCCAGACCATGTCTCCCGGCTGTGTGACATTCTGAGGACTCCCAGGTTGGTTCCAGACCATGTCTCCCAGCTGACATTCAGGGTACCCCCAGGTTGGTTCCACCATGTCTCCCAGCTGTGTGACATTCTGAAGACCCCCAGGTTGGTTCCAGACCATGTCTCCCGGCTGTGTGACATTCTGAGGACCCCCAGGTTAGTTCCAGACCATGTCTGCTGGCTGTGTGACATTCTGAGGACCCCAGGTTGGTTCCAGACAATGTCTCCCAGCTGTATAACATTCTGAGGACCCCAGGTTGGTTCCAGACCATGTCTGCTGGCTGTGTGACATTCTGAGGACTCCCAGGTTGGTTCCAGACCATGTCTCCCGGCTGTGTAACATTCTTAGGACCCCAGGTTGGTTCCAGACCATGTCTCCCGGCTGTGTAACATTCTTAGGACCCCAGGTTGGTTCCAGACCATGTCTCCCAGCTGTGTGACATTCAGGTACCCCAGGTTGGTTCCAGACCATGTCTGCTGGCTGTGTGACATTCTGAGGACTCCCAGGTTGGTTCCAGACCATGTCTCCCGGCTGTGTGACATTCTGAGGACTCCCAGGTTGGTTCCAGACCATGTCTCCCAGCTGTGTGACATTCTGTGGACTCCCAGGTTGGTTCCAGACCATGTCTCCCAGCTGTGTGACATTCTGAGGACCCCAGGTTGGTTCCAGACCATGTCTCCCAGCTGTGTCACATTCTGAGGACTCCCAGGTTGGTTCCAGACCATGTCTCCCAGCTGTGTGACATTCTGTGGACTCCCAGGTTGGTTCCAGACCATGTCTCCCGGCTGTGTGACATTCTGAGGACTCCCAGGTTGGTTCCAGACCATGTCTCCCAGCTGTGTGACATTCAGGGTACCCCCAGTTTGGTTCCAGACCATGTCTGCTGGCTGTGTGACATTCTGAGGACTCCCAGGTTGGTTCCAGACCATGTCTCCCAGCTGTGTGACATTCTGTGGACTCCCAGGTTGGTTCCAGACCATGTCTCCCAGCTGTGTGACATTCTGAGGACCCCAGGTTGGTTCCAGACCATGTCTCCCAGCTGTGTGACATTCAGGGTACCCCCAGGTTGGTTCCAGACCATGTCTGCTGGCTGTGTGACATTCTGAGGACTCCCAGGTTGGTTCCAGACCATGTCTCCCAGCTGTGTGACATTCTGTGGACTCCCAGGTTGGTTCCAGACCATGTCTCCCAGCTGTGTGACATTCTGAGGACCCCAGGTTGGTTCCAGACCATGTCTCCCAGCTGTGTCACATTCTGAGGACTCCCAGGTTGGTTCCAGACCATGTCTCCCAGCTGTGTGACATTCTGTGGACTCCCAGGTTGGTTCCAGACCATGTCTCCCGGCTGTGTGACATTCTGAGGACTCCCAGGTTGGTTCCAGACCATGTCTCCCAGCTGTGTGACATTCAGGGTACCCCCAGGTTGGTTCCAGACCATGTCTCCCAGCTGTGTGACATTCTGAAGACCCCCAGGTTGGTTCCAGACCATGTCTCCCGGCTGTGTGACATTCTGAGGACCCCAGGTTAGTTCCAGACCATGTCTGCTGGCTGTGTGACATTCTGAGGACGCCCAGGTTGGTTCCAGACAATGTCTCCCAGCTGTATAACATTCTGAGGACCCCAGGTTGGTTCCAGACCATGTCTGCTGGCTGTGTGACATTCTGAGGACTCCCAGGTTGGTTCCAGACCATGTCTCCCGGCTGTGTAACATTCTTAGGATCCCCAGGTTGGTTCCAGACCATGTCTCCCGGCTGTGTAACATTCTTAGGACCCCCAGGTTGGTTCCAGACCATGTCTCCCAGCTGTGTGACATTCAGGGTACCCCCAGGTTGGTTCCAGACCATGTCTGCTGGCTGTGTGACATTCTGAGGACTCCCAGGTTGGTTCCAGACCATGTCTCCCCGGCTGTGTGACATTCTGAGGACTCCCAGGTTGGTTCCAGACCATGTCTCCCAGCTGTGTGACATTCTGAAGACCCCCAGGTTGGTTCCAGACCCATGTCTCCCGGCTGTGTGACATTCTGAGGACCCCCAGGTTAGTTCCAGACCATGTCTGCTGGCTGTGTGACATTCTGAGGACCCCCAGGTTGGTTCCAGACCATGTCTCCTGGCTGTGTGACATTCTGAGGACTCCCAGGTTGGTTCCAGACCATGTCTCCCAGCTGTGTGACATTCTGAGGACTCCCAGGTTGGTTCCAGACCATGTCTCCGGCAGTGTGACATTCTGAGGACTCCCAGGTTGGTTCCAGACCATGTCTCCCAGCTGTGTGACATTCTGAAGACCCCCAGGTTGGTTCCAGACCATGTCTCCCGGTGTGACATTCTGAGACCCCCCAGTTCCAGACCATCTGCTGGCTGTGTGACATTCTGAGGACCCCAGGTTGGTTCCAGACCATGTCTGCTGGCTGTGTGACATTCTGAGGACTCCCAGGTTGGTTCCAGACCATGTCTCCCGGCTGTGTGACATTCTGAGGACCCCAGGTTGGTTCCAGACCATGTCTCCCAGCTGTGTGACATTCTGAGGGACCCCAGGTTGGTTCCAGACCATGTCTCCCAGCTGTGTGACATTCAGGGTACCCCAGGTTGGTTCCAGACCATGTCTGCTGGCTGTGTGACATTCTGAGGACTCCCAGGTTGGTTCCAGACCATGTCTCCCAGCTGTGTGACATTCTGTGGACTCCCAGGCTGGTTCCAGACCATGTCTCCCAGCTGTGTGACATTCTGAGGACCCCAGGTTTGTTCCAGACCATGTCTCCCAGCTGTGTCACATTCTGAGGACTCCCAGGTTGGTTCCAGACCATGTCTCCCAGCTGTGTGACATTCTGGGACCCCAGGTTGGTTCCAGACCATGTCTCAAGGGCTGTGTGACATTCTGAGGACCCAGGCTGGTTCCAGACCATGTCTCCCAGCTGTTCATTCAGGGTACCCCATGGTTCCAGACCATGTCTGGCTGTGTGACATTCTGAAGACCCCCAGGTTGGTTCCAGACCATGTCTCCCGGCTGTGTGACATTCTGAGGACCCCCAGGTTAGTTCCAGACCATGTCTGCTGGCTGTGTGACATTCTGAGGACGCCCAGGTTGTTCCAGACAATGTCTCCCAGCTGTATAACATTCTGAGGACCCCAGGTTGGTTCCAGACCATGACATTCTCTCCCAGGTTGGTTCCAGACCATGTCTCCCGGCTGTGTAACATTCTTAGGACCCCCAGGTTGGTTCCAGACCATGTCTCCCGGCTGTGTGACATTCTTAGGACCCCCAGGTTGGTTCCAGACCATGTCTCCCAGCTGTGTGACATTCAGGGTACCCCAGGTGGTTCCAGACCATGTCTGCTGGCTGTGTGACATTCTGAGGACTCCCAGGTTGGTTCCAGACCATGTCTCCCGGCTGTGTGACATTCTGAGGACTCCCAGGTTGGTTCCAGACCATGTCTCCCAGCTGTGTGACATTCTGGAAGACCCCCAGGGGTTCCAGACCATGTCTCCCAGCTGTGTGACATTCTGAGGACCCCAGGTTGGTTCCAGACCATGTCTCCCAGCTGTGTGACATTCTGAAGACGCCCCAGGTTGGTTCCAGACCATGTCCCCCGGCTGTGTGACATTCTGAGGACCCCCAGGTTGGTTCCAGACCATGTCTGCTGGTCATTCTGACCCCAGTGTTCCAGACCATGTCTGCTGGCTGTGTGACATTCTGAGGACTCCCAGGTTGGTTCCAGACCATGTCTCCCAGCTGTGTGACATTCTGAGGACTCCCAGGTTGGTTCCAGACCATGTCTCCCAGCTGTGTGACATTCAGCTGTGTGACATTCAGGACCCCCAGGTTGGTTCCAGACCATGTCTCCTGGCTGTGTGACATTCTGAGGACTCCCAGGTTGGTTCCAGACCATGTCTCCCAGCTGTGTGACATTCTGTGGACTCCCAGGTTGGTTCCAGACCATGTCTCCCAGCTGTGTGACAACAGGACCCCCAGGTTGGTTCCAGACCATGTCCCCAGCTGTGTCACATTCTGAGGACTCCCAGGTTGGTTCCAGACCATGTCTCCCAGCTGTGTGACATTCTGTGGACTCCAGGTTGGTTCCAGACCATGTCTCCCGGCTGTGTGACATTCTGAGGACTCCCAGGTTGGTTCCAGACCATGTCTCCAGCTGTGTGACATTCAGGGTGCCCCCAGGTTGGTTCCAGACCATGTCTCCCAGCTGTGTGACATTCTGAGACCCCAGGTTGGTTCCAGACCATGTCTCCCGGCTGTGTGACATTCTGAGGACCCCAGGTTAGTTCCAGACCATGTCTGCTGGCTGTGTGACATTCTGACGCCCAGTTCCAGACAATGTCTCCCAGCTGTATAACATTCTGAGGACCCCAGGTTGGTTCCAGACCCATGTCTGCTGGCTGTGTGACATTCTGAGGACTCAGGTTGGTTCCAGACCAGTGTGACATTCTTAGGATCCCCAGGTTGGTTCCAGACCATGTCTCCCGGCTGTGTAACATTCTTAGGACCCCCAGGTTGGTTCCAGACCATGTCTCCCAGCTGTAGCATTCATTGCCCCAGGTTGGTTCCAGACCTCCTGGCTGTGTGACATTCTGAGGACCCCAGGTTGGTTCCAGACCATGTCTCCCCCAGACATTCTGAGGACTGTGTGACCATCTCCCAGCTTGACATTCTGAAGACCCCAGGTTGGTTCCAGACCATGTCTCCCGGCTGTGTGACATTCTGAGACCCCCAGGCTAGTTCCAGACCATGTCTCCTGGCTGTGTGACATTCTGAGGGACCCCCAGGTTGGTTCCAGACCATGTCTGCTGGCTGTGTGACATTCTGAGGACTCCCAGGTTGGTTCCAGACCATGTCTCCCGGCTGTGTGACATTCTGAGGACTCCCAGGTTGGTTCCAGACCATGTCTCCCGGCTGTGTGACATTCTGAGGACTCCCAGGTTGGTTCCAGACCATGTCTCCCAGCTGTGTGACATTCTGAAGACCCCCAGGTTGGTTCCAGACCATGTCTCCCGGCTGTGTGACATTCTGAGGACCCCAGGTTAGTTCCAGACCATGTCTGCTGGCTGTGTGACATTCTGAGGACCCAGGTTGGTTCCAGACCATGTCTGCTGGCTGTGTGACATTCTGAGGACTCCAGGTTGGTTCCAGACCATGTCTCCCGGCTGTGTGACATTCTGAGGACCCCCAGGTTAGTTCCAGACCATGTCTCCCAGCTGTGTGACATTCTGAGGACCCCAGGTTGGTTCCAGACCATGTCTCCCAGCTGTGTGACATTCAGGTACCCCCAGGTTGGTTCCAGACCATGTCTGCTGGCTGTGTGACATTCTGAGGACTCCCAGGTTGGTTCCAGACCATGTCTCCCAGCTGTGTGACATTCTGTGGACTCCCAGGTTGGTTCCAGACCATGTCTCCCAGCTGTGTGACATTCTGAGGACCCCAGGTTTGTTCCAGACCATGTCTCCCAGCTGTGTCACATTCTGAGGACTCCCAGGTTGGGTTCCAGACCATGTCTCCCAGCTGTGTGACATTCTGTGGACTCCCCAGGTTGGTTCCAGACCATGTCTCCCGGCTGTGTGACATTCTGAGGACTCCCAGGTTGGTTCCAGACCATGTCTCCCAGCTGTGTGACATTCAGGGTACCC
Source organism: Oncorhynchus keta (assembly GCF_023373465.1). NCBI lineage: Eukaryota > Metazoa > Chordata > Actinopteri > Salmoniformes > Salmonidae > Oncorhynchus > Oncorhynchus keta. The sequence goes on from NW_026282871.1 coordinate 20,183, forward strand.
CAGGTTGGTTCCAGACCATGTCTCCCAGCTGTGTGACATTCTGAAGACCCCCAGGTTGGTTCCAGACCATGTCTCCCGGCTGTGTGACATTCTGAGGACCCCCAGGTTAGTTCCAGACCATGTCTGCTGGCTGTGTGACATTCTGAGGACGCCCAGGTTGGTTCCAGACAATGTCTCCCAGCTGTATAACATTCTGAGGACCCCAGGTTGGTTCCAGACCATGTCTGCTGGCTGTGTGACATTCTGAGGACTCCCAGGTTGGTTCCAGACCATGTCTCCCGGCTGTGTAACATTCTTAGGACCCCCAGGTTGGTTCCAGACCATGTCTCCCGGCTGTGTAACATTCTTAGGACCCCCAGGTTGGTTCCAGACCATGTCTCCCAGCTGTGTGACATTCAGGGTACCCCCAGGTTGGTTCCAGACCATGTCTGCTGGCTGTGTGGACATTCTGAGACTCCCAGGTTGGTTCCAGACCATGTCTGGCTGTGTGACATTCTCGACTCCCATTCCAGACCATGTCTCCCAGCTGTGTGACATTCTGAAGACCCCCAGGTTGGTTCCAGACCATGTCTCCCGGCTGTGTGACATTCTCAGGCTAGTTCCAGAGTGACACTCCCCAGGTTGGTTCCAGACCATGTCTGCTGGCTGTGTGACATTCTGAGGACTGTGGTTCCAGACCATCTCTGACATTCTGGACTCCAGGTTGGTTCCAGACCATGTCTCCCGGCTGTGTGACATTCTGAGGACTCCTCAGGTTGTCCAGACATCTCCCCAGCTGTGTGACATTCCTGAAGACCCCAGGTTGGTTCCAGACCATGTCTCTGTGTGACATTCTGAGGACCCCCAAGGTTAGTTCCAGACCATGTCTGCTGGCTGTGTGACATTCTGAGGACCCCAGGTTGGTTCCAGACCATGTGCTGGCTGTGTGACATTCTGAGGACTCCCTGCTTGGTTCCAGACCATGTCTCCCGGCTGTGTGACATTCTGAGGACTCCCAGGTTGGTTCCAGACCACGTCTCCCAGCTGTTGACATTCTGAAGACCATGGTTCCAGACCATGTCTCCGGCTGTGTGACATTCTGAGGACCCCCAGGTTAGTTGAGTGACTGAGGACTCCCCAGGTTGGTTCCAGACCATGTCTCCCAGCTGTAACATTCTGAGGACCCCAGGTTGGTTCCAGACCATGTCTCCCAGTTGTGTGACATTCTTAGACCCCCCAGACCATTTGCTGTTGACATTCAGGACTCCCATGGTTCCAGACCATGTCTGGCTGTGTGACATTCTGAGGACTCCCAGGTTGGTTCCAGACCATGTCTCCCAGCTGTGTGACATTCTGAGGACTCCCAGGTTGGTTCCAGACCATGTCTCCCCAGCTGTGTGACATTCAGGGTACCCCCAGGTTGGTTCCAGACCCCCCAGCTGTGTGACATTCTGAAGACGCCCCAGGTTGGTTCCAGACCATGTCTCCCAGCTGTGTGACATTCTGGGTACCCCAGGTTGGTTCCAGACCATGTCTGCTGGCTGTGTGACATTCTGAGGACTCCCAGGTTGGTTCCAGACCATGTCTCCCAGCTGTGTGACATTCTGTGGACTCCCAGGTTGGTTCCAGACCATGTCTCCCAGCTGTGTGACATTTGAGACCCCAGGTTTGTTCCAGACCATGTCTCCCAGCTGTGTCACATTCTGAGGACTCCAGGTGGTTCCAGACCATCTCCCAGTGACATTCTGGACTCCCAGGTTGGTTCCAGACCATGTCTCCCGGCTGTGTGACATTCTGAGGACTCCCAGGTTGGTTCCAGACCATGTCTCCCAGCCCAGGTACCCCGAGGTTGGTTCCAGACCATGTCTCCCAGCTGTGTGACATTCTGAAGACCCCCAGGATGGTTCCAGACCATGTCTCCCGGCTGTGTGACATTCTGAGGACCCCAGGTTAGTTCCAGACCATGTCTGCTGGCTGTGTGACATTCTGAGGACCCCAGGTTGGTTCCAGACCATGTCTCCCAGCTGTGTAACATTCCCTGAGGACCCCAGGTTGGTTCCAGACCATGTCTCCCAGTCCCTGCCAGTAAATATTCTGCACCTGTGTTGGTCTGCACTATGTGTGACATTCTTAGACCCCCAGCTTGGCCCAGACCATGTCTCCCAGCTGTGTGACATTAGGTTGGTTACTTGACATTCTGGGACTCCCAGGTTGGTTCCAGACCATGTCTCCCAGCTGTGTGACATTCTGAGGACCCCCAGGTTGGTTCCAGACCATGTCTCCCAGATGTGTGACATTCTGAAGACCCCCAGGTTGGTTCCAGACCATGTCTCCACTGTGTGGGACATTCTGAGGACCCCCAGGGCTAGTCCCAGACCATGTCTGCTGGCTGTGTGACATTCTGAGGACCCCCAGGTTGGTTCCAGACCATGTCTGCTGGCTGTGTGACATTCTGAGGACTCCCAGGTTGGTCTGACCATGTCCCCCGGCTGTGTGACATTCTGGAGGACTCCCCAGGTTGGTTCCAGACCATGTCTCCCGGCTGTGTGACATTCTGAGGACTCCCAGGTTGGTTCCAGACCATGTCTCCCAGCTGTGTGACATTCTGAAGACCCCCAGGTTGGTTCCAGACCATGTCTCCCGGCTGTGTGACATTCTGAGGACCCCAGGTTAGTTCCAGACCATGTCTGCTGGCTGTGTGACATTCTGAGGACCCCCAGGTTGGTTCCAGACCATGTCTGCTGGCTGTGTGACATTCTGAGGACTCCCTGCTTGGTTCCAGACCATGTCTCCCGGCTGTGTGACATTCTGAGGAC
>NW_026282872.1:0-5139 GCF_023373465.1 Oncorhynchus keta
CAGGCAGGAGGGCACAAGGCAGGCAGGCAGGGGGCAAGGCAGGGAGGGAGGAGGGCAAGGCAGGCAGGGAGGGGCAGGCAGGCAGTGGTCAAGGCAGGCAGGAAGGGGGCAAGGCAGGCAGGGAGGAGCAAGGGAGGCAAGGCAGGCAGGGAAGGGGAAAGGCAGCCAGGGAGGGGAGAGGCAGGCAGGCAGGGAGGGAGGGGGCAGGGCAGGGAGGGAGGGAGGGGGCAAGGCAGGCAGGGAGGGGGCAAGGCAGGCAGTGAGGGGGCTAGGCATTGAGGGGCAGGCAGGCATGGAGGGAGGGAGCAGGCAGGCAGGGATGGAGGGGCAAGGCAGGCAGGGAGGGAGCAAGGCAGGCAGGGAGGGAGGAGGCAAGGCAGGCAGGGCAGGAGGGCAAGGCAGGCAAGGGGCAGGGAGGGTGGAGGCAGGCAGGCAGGAAGAGGGGGCGAGGCAGGCAGGGAGGAGGAAGGAGGCAGGCAGGCAGGGAGGGAGGGGCAAGGCAGGCAGGGGAGGGGGGCAGGCAGGCAGGGAGGAGCGAAGGCAGGCAGGCAGGGAGGAGGCAGGCAGGCAGGGAGGAGGGGCAAGGCAGGCAGGGAGAGGGCAAGGCAGGCAGTGAGGGGCTAGGCAGTGAGGGGCAGGCAGGCAGGGAGGAGGCAGGCAGGCATGGAGGGAGGGAGCAGGCAAGCAGGGATGGAACAGGCAGGGAGGAGAGGAGGCAGGGCAGGCAGGCAGGAGAGGGGCAAGGCAGGCAGGGCAGGGGGCAAGGCAGGCAGGCAGTGGTCAAGGCAGGCAGGAAGGGGGCAAGGCAGGCAGGGAGGGGGCAAGGCAGGCAGGAGAGGGGCAAGGCAGGCAGGGAGGGGGAAAGGCAGGCAGGGAGGGGGCAGGGCAGGCAGGGAGGGAGGGGCAAGGCAGGCAGGGAGGGCAAGGCAGGCAGTGAGGGGGCTAGGCAGTGAGGGGCAGGCAGGCAGGGAGGAGGCAGGCAGGCATGGAGGGAGGGAGCAGGCAGGCAGGGATGGAACAGGCAGGCAGGGAGGGAGGAGGCAGGCAGGCAGGCAGGGAGGGGGCAAGGTAGGCAGGGGAGGGAGGAGGCAGGCAGGCATGGAGGGAGGAGGCAGGCAGGCATGGAGGGAGGGGGCAGGGCAGGCATGGAACAGGCAGGCAGGGATGGAGGGGGCAGGCAGACAGGCAGGGAGGGCACAAGGCAGGCAGGCAGGGGGCAAGGCAGGGAGGGAGGGGCAAGGCAGGCAGGGAGGGGCAGGCAGGCAGTGGTCAAGGCAGGCAGGGAAGGGGGCAAGGCAGGCAGGGAGGAGGCAAGGGAGGCAAGGCAGGCAGGGAAGGGGGAAAGGCAGCCAGGGAGGGGAAAGGCAGGCAGGCAGGCAGGGAGGGAGGGGGCAGGGCAGGGAGGGTGGGAGGGGGCAAGGCAGGCAGGGAGGGGCAAGGCAGGCAGTGAGGGGGCTAGGCTGGAGGGGGCAGGCAGGCATGGAGGGAGGGAGCAGGCAGGCAGGGATGGAGGGGGCAAGGCAGGCAGGGAGGGGCAAGGCAGGCAGGGAGGGAGGAGCAAGGCAGGCAGGCAGGGGGCAAGGCAGGCAAGGGGCAGGGAGGGTGGAGGCAGGCAGGCAGGGGAGGGGGCGAGGCAGGCAGGGAGGAGGAGAGGCAGGCAGGCAGGGAGGGAGGGGGCAAGGCAGGCAGGGAGGGGGGGGGCAGGCAGGCAGGGAGGGGGAAAGGCAGGCAGGCAGGGAGGGGGCAGGGCAGGCAGGGAGGGAGGGGGCAAGGCAGGCAGGGAGGGGGCAAGGCAGGCAGTGAGGGGGCTAGGCAGTGAGGGCAGGCAGGCAGGGAGGAGGCAGGCAGGCATGGAGGGAGGGAGCAGGCAAGCAGGGATGGAACAGGCAGGGAGGGAGGAGGCAGGCAGGCAGGCAGGGAGGGGGCAAGGCAGGCAGGGAGGGGGCAAGGCAGGCAGGCAGTGGTCAAGGCAGGCCAGGAAGGGGGCAAGGCAGGCAGGAGGGGGCAAGGCAGGCAGAGGAGGGGCAAGGCAGGCAGGGAGGGAGGAAAGGCAGGCAGGAGGGGGCAGGGCAGGCAGGAGGAGGGAGGGCAAGGCAGGCAGGGAGGGGGCAAGGCAGGCAGTGAGGGGCTAGGCGGTGAGGGGCAGGCAGGCAGGGAGGAGGCAGGCAGGCATGGAGGGAGGGGGCAAGGCAGGCAGGGAGGGAGGAGGCAGGCAGGCATGGAGGGAGGAGGCAGGCAGGCATGGGGGGAGGGAGCAGGCAGGCAGGCATGGAACAGGCAGGCAGGGATGGGGGGGGCAGGCAGGCAGGCAGGAGGGCACAAGGCAGGCAGGCAGGGGGCAAGGCAGGAGGGAGGGGGCAAGGCAGGCAGGGAGGGGCAGGCAGGCAGTGGTCAAGGCAGGCAGGAAGGGGGCAAGGCAGGCAGGGAGGAGGCAAGGGAGGCAAGGCAGGCAGGGAGGGGGAAAGGCAGCCAGGGAGGGGGAAAGGCAGGCAGGCAGGCAGTGAGGGGCAAGGCAGACAGGGAGGGGGCAGGGCAGGGCAGGGAGGGAGGGAGGGGGCAAGGCAGGCAGGGAGGGGGCAAGGCAGGCAGTGAGGGGGCTAGGCATTGAGGGGGCAGGCGGGCATGGAGGGAGGGAGCAGGCAGGCAGGGATGGAACAGGCAGGGAGGGAGGAGGCAGGCAGGCATGGAGGGAGGAGGCAGGCAGGCATGGAGGGAGGGAGCAGGCAGGCAGGGATGGAACTGGCAGGCAGGGAGGGAGGAGGCAGGCAGGCAGGCAGGGAGGGGGCAAGGCAGGCAGGGAGGGAGGAGGCAGGCAGGCATGGAGGGAGGAGGCAGGCAGGCATGGAGGGAGGGAGCAGGCAGGCAGGCATGGAACAGGCAGGCAGGGATGGAGGGGGCAGGCAGGCAGGCAGGGAGGGCACAAGGCAGGCAGGCAGGGGGCAAGGCAGGGAGGGAGGGGGCAAGGCAGGCAGGGAGGGGGCAGGCAGGCAGTGGTCAAGGCAGGCAGGAAGGGGGCAAGGCAGGCAGGGAGGAGGCAAGGGAGGCAAGGCAGGCAGGGAAGGGGAAAGGCAGCCAGGAGGGGGAAAGGCAGGCAGGCAGGAGGGAGGGGGCAGGGCAGGGAGGGAGGGAGGGGGCAAGGCAGGCAGGGAGGGGGCAAGGCAGGCAGTGAGGGGCCAGGCATGGAGGGGCAGGCAGGCATGGAGGGAGGGGAGAGAGGCAGGCAGGATGGAGGGGCAAGGCAGGCGGTGAGGGGGCAGCAGCAGGCAGGAGGGAGGGGGCAAGGCAGGCAAGGGGCAGGGAGGGTGGAGGCACAGCAGGAGGGGGCAGGCAGGTATGAGGGGGGCACAGATAAGAAAGGGAACACAGTATATGGTTTATATGTCGGTTAGAGAATTCGAGAATGGTTGGGATATATGAAAATTAAATACAGTCCTGCTCCCCCCTCCCTCCCTGTCTGCCTTGCCCCCTCCCTGTCTGCCTGCCTTGCCCCCTGCATGCCTCGCCTCCTGCCTGCCCCCTCACTGCCTGCCTGCCCCCTCCCTGTCTGCCTGCCTTGCCCCCTGCATGCCTCGCCTCCTGCCTGCCCCCTCACTGCCTGCCTGCCCCCTCCCTGTCTGCCTGCCTTGCCCCCTGCATGCCTTGCCTCCTGCCTGCCCCCTCCCTGCCTGCCTGTTCCAACCCTGCCTGCCTGCTCCCTCCCTCCATGCCTGCCTGCTTCCTCCCTGCCTGCCTGCCTGCCCCTCCCTGCCTGCCCCCTCACTGCCTAGCCCCCTCACTGCCTGCCTTGCCCCCTCCCTGCATGCCCCGCCGCCTGCCTGCCTCGCCTACTCCCCTCATCCCATGGGATGACAATGATAGAAAAGAGCAGAAGTTCTGAACTTTCCAATCACGCTCCAGTCCTACCTACCTACCTACCTACCTACAGGTTATGGAAAATTTGCTCTTTTAGTATTTGTCCAGTAGATTTCCTCAATGTCAAACATAACAAAACACAAACATTACATTCTTGGCCAAAAGTGTTGAGAATGACACAAATGTTAATTACCACAAAGTTTGCCGCTTTCAGTGTCTTTAGATATTTTGGTCTTCCGGCGCCGACAGAGATGGCCGCCTCGCTTCGCGTTCCTAGGAAACTATGCAGTTTTTAAAAAAATTTTTACATGTTATTTCTTACATTAGTACCCCAGGTCATCTTAGGTTTCATTACATACAGTCGAGAAGAACTACTGAATATAAGATCAGCGTCAACTCACCATCAGTACGACCAAGAATATGTTTTTCGCGACGCGGATCCTGTGTTCTGCCTTTCAAACAGGTGGCATTATACGTCTTCTGTAACCTCTTCAGACGTCTGTCCAACATATGAACCCAAAACACGATACATTTCTGATAATCCTCACGATGTTTCCTACTCATACAACATTGAATTGTCGTTGGGGCACAATTAGGACTATAACAAGGGTGTCCCAGTTTATCTAACCTGCTGTCCCAGTCTACCAAATGTCAACTGAAAAGATGGTTTTGACTCAGTGTACACAAATGGGTGTGCCGTGCCTACTGTGAATATAATATAGATAAAAACATTTGGCAATTTCAAGGAAATGTATCACATGTTGGGTTAATACATTGGATAGATGTCTGAAGAGATTCAACCTTCTAGAACATGAAAAACAGTTTGGTGCTAGAATTTATGTTACTTTCGGTTCCTTCCTGACAACTATATCTCACGTCATCCACTGAGAGGATCAAGTCTGTTTTTCAGCACAGCCATGTCCCCTTATAGCTCGAGAGCAACGTGCTTGCTCTGTGACTGCTCCACTTAGTCATTCCTGGCTCTAGCCTTTCCTGAGGAACCACTGCACTCACTGGGAGTCTGGGCTACATGTAGTGGTGCTATTGTTTTAGTTGAGGGGGGCAATTATTATCATTATTATTATTTTAAATTATGTCAGAATTTCTTCAATCAAAGTTTGTACCGACAGATGTAGCCAGTTGAATAGCCTATCATTGTAGAATTTGCATCAAATCCATCCTCCAATTGCCACCTCTGCCTCGGCCCACACATATTGTCTCAAGAAAATGTTATATTGTTAAAATGGGGAGGCAGGGTAGCCTAGTGGTTAGAGCATTAGACTTGTT